>NC_037676.1:9310296-9399842 GCF_003255815.1 Theropithecus gelada
AAAAAAAAAAAAAAAAAAAAATATTGTGCCCCTACACTTCAGCCTGGATGACAAAGCAAGATGCCTCTACAAAAAGAAAAGAAAATATTTTATTAAATGTATGAAAAAATTAGCATACAGAAAGAAATAAATTGAGAGCAGGAAGTAACGAGATAGAAAACAAACATGTAAGAATAGATCAACAAATGGTAAGCTGGCTGTTTTAAAAAAATGAAACTCAGGGGATTTATTTAAAATGCAAATAGTAGCCACAGATATCAAAAAGAAAAACCATTTTCTGATTTCAAAACTTATTACAAAGCCACAGTAACCAAAACAGTGTGCTACTGACATAAAGACAGGCATATAGACCAACGAAATGAAATAAAGAACCCAGACATAGACCCTTATATATATGGTCAAATGATTTTAGACAAAGGTAGCAAGACCATTTGATAGGAAAAGGACAATCTTTTCAACAAATGGTTTTGGGAAAATTGGGTAACTCTGGTTTATTTTGCAAAGTCAGCATTACCTTGAGACCAAAGCCCAACAAGGATACTACAAGAAAAGAAAGGTATAGATCAATATCTCTGATGAACATAGACATAAAAAACCTCAACAGCCCTAAAGACTCTACTGAAAAACTGTTGGAACTAATTCGCAAATTCAGTAAAGTTGCAGAATATAAAGTCTATACACAAAATTCAGGAGTGTTTTTATACACTAATAACAAATTACACTCCTCCCCAAAATTAAGAAGATAATCTAATTTACAATAACTGCAAAAACATGCTAATAAATTTAACTAAGGAGATGAAAGATCTCTACACTGAAAACTATAAAATTGATGAAAGAAATTGAGGAGGACAGAAATAAATGGAAAGATATATCAAGTTCATAGACTGGAAGAATTGATAGTATTAAAATGTCCACACTACCCATAGAAATCTATGGGTTTTATGCAATCTCTATCAAAATCCCAGTGACTTTTTCATAGAAATAGAAAAAGCAATCTTAAAGTGTATATGGAATCAAAGAACACACTAAATAGTCAAAGCAATCTTAAGAAAAACAAAAAAACAAAAAACTGGAGACATCACATTTCCTGGTTTCAAACTATACTACAAAGCTATAGTAATCAAAGCAGTATGGTACTGGCTTGAAAGCAGATACACAACCAATGGAACAGACTAGAGAGCTCAGAAATGAGCTCATGCATTTATGGTAAATTTATTTCAGACAAAGATGCCAAGATGATATTATAGGGAATGGACATTCTCTTCAATCTGTCTTTGAAATACTGGGAGCAGAGCACAACCAGAGACTACAATAGGGCCAGGGGTGCTGAGAACCCCCAAGTCAAGTCTTGTCAGATAAAAGAATCAAGGTGTAGAAATAGGTCCCCATGTACACTGGTCTACACAATCTCTGAGAATCCTGCAGGAGTTCTGATCCCTTCTTCAGAGTTTTTAAGTAAGTGTCTTTAGCTTAGTGGGGCTTAAAATATAGACTGAAAGGGGAAGTCATTCAATAAAACCAGTTCCAAATTTTTTTTAATCCTATCTCCGGAAGTCCAAATGATATAACACCTACATTTGGAGTTTCTCTGAGTGAAGAAAGGCCCTAACACTCTTCTCTCTCTTCAGGACACACCTGAAGGGTCACTGTGGTGGGCTCTAACATTCCCCACATGTACCATGAAGCACACCTCATTGTGGACCTAACATGTTTATTTTCCTAGCTTTAGTTACAGTTGCTACATTTATCTATTGATCAACTATCTATCCATCAACTATCTAGCTATCATCTATCTATTATTCTGTTATAACTTGCCATTGGTTTTGATTTTATATTCTACTCTTGAATGAATCCAAGAAATTACAGCTCTGTTTCAGCCCCAAACAGCCAAATACACAACTGAAGCTCCCTGAATGTGTGAGGTCCAGACCATATGTGTGACTATACATAAACATCTTACACCAAACACTTTGCCAAGGTTTAACACATTATTTGTCATCAGATTTTCTTTAATATGAAACCACTAGCAAAACCCTCTCTTATCTGGGCTTGTTTAACCTATGTCCAATTGTCAGTTCTTGAGCAAGCTAGACTTATTTCCCCCCGAGGATGAGAAGAACGTTTGTGTTGTGATCCAGAGACACTCAACCCTTACCTTCATTCTGAGGGCCTGGTCTTACATGAAGACCACTAGGGTTGGTGCACAAAATTAAATTATAGGAGTAGTCTGTCTTTTTCTGCTTTTATTCTTGGCTTTATGTGTTTAGAGGTGCATAATATAATATCTAGGCCTATCACACACATTACAAAGACACACAAGACAAAAAGCCACAGCTAATATTTGTCAATTATGCAAACATTTGCATACATTTTGAAAATTCTGTGGTATTTTAAAAATTTCTTTAAAATTGCACTATGCTTGTCATTGAAGTCAACTTTCTCCTTAATTAAACTGTCTTGCTACTTGTTTCTACTCTTAGAATTATACTTCTTCTGAATTAGATAGCAGGGAAATATCAAAGAAAAAAATGGGAAAAAAAATGACAGCATAGAACGTATTTACTCCAACTTTTCTGTGACCTCTGCTTTGAATCCTGTCCCTTTCCACTAAAATACGTCATAAGTAACATTTTCCTAGCTTTCCACAGCAGGAACTCAATTCCAGACAACATTAAGTCACATTTACATAACATTGCGTCCCTCACTGGCCATGACAAGAGGAGGAATTTTTTTCTCATCCCTCCTAGATGACAATAATGCTGCATACTCTATAGCAAGCCCACTCCGACTTTTCTAGTCCTGCTTGAATAACATGAGGTTGGTGCAAAAGTAATTTCTGTTTTCTCTGTTGCTTTTAATGATGAAAACCACAATTACTTTTGCGCCAATCTAATATATATCCTGTGGTTGAGATTTCCAATCACAGCAATCGCTCTTCTCCATTCCCAATAAGTCCACTCACACACCTGCACTTACTGCTCACTAGAGAGAATGAATCTTGCTCAAGGAGTTCCATTAATGTCATTCTCAGTTGGAGGTTGACAAGATCTCCAAAACTTTTTTCCCCCAACTCCAACAACATTTTATCAATCTGTTTTACAATTCCAGTCTCTGCAGTCACACTTACACTTAAAGAGTTTGATCTTTAAATGGCCTGTGATTTGTGAGTATTTCTGGTTAGGGATAGAGGCCATTATTTTTTTCTGGACCTCTGCATTACCTGGTATGTCTGACCTTAACCATGAGGAGATATCTGGAAGCTCTACCAGAGCAGTGAAGTTACCCACATACCATAAAGATAATGTAGAGTTTCTATCAACATGGAAATACTTTTTTTCTCTTCAGTCAGACCGATTGGTGTAAGAGAGGCACACCGGGAGAGATGACAGAGACGGGACTTTAAATCACCCAAATGGGTCAACTATTTTAATAGCTGTATTTCCTACTTTGCATTTTTAATTTCATTCATTGATTCATCAAATACCTTCTGAACACAGACATGTCCATTAACTGTATTAGATACATTAGGAGAAGGAGATGAAAACAGAGTCCCTGTCCTTAAGGAACCCCGTGATGTCAGTCAAGTCTACCTCTCCATATAAAACCCAAGAATATGTATAAATCGTCTGTAAGTTACAGATACTTTCCTGGCCTTGTTTCACACTTTCTAGTCTTTTGAGAGTTATATTCTAAATCAAGCTTGTCCTGCACGTGACCCAGGACAGTTTTGAATGCAGCCCAACACAAATTCATCAGCTTTCTTGAAACATTATGAGATTTTTTGTGATTTTTGTTTGTTTGTTTTTGTTCATCAGCTCTTGTTGGTGTTAGAGTGTTTTATGTTATGTAGTCCAAGACAATTCATCTTCTTCCACTGTGGCCCAGGGAAGCCAAAAGACATGATACCCTTGTTCTAAATGTGTAACAAATGTCAATCATATCTGATATTTCTTAACGTTATTTCCAAACATTCTATTTTTGATGTTTATGGTGTGGGGGAAGTTTTACAAATGTTGCCAGCAGATAGAGCCAATGGTAGTTACTGGGACTTTTCAAATGGGTGAAATTCAGTCAGAGAAGAGAAAATAAGTGAAATGATAAAACAATTATGTTTTCTCAATATCATATGAGAAAATGGGAATTGTCACCAATGCCTTTGCAATCGCCTGATGAAGTGGTGTGCGTGTGTGGCCTTCAGCTCCACTCGGTCATGACTGCACTATTTCTGAGCAGTGAGTTCAGAGGGTAGTAGATGTTGAATGCTAAGAAACAACCATGGAGGAGCAGTGTCTCTTAGCCAGAGCTATGTTTCAAAAGACATTCTTTTGTAGTCCTATTAATTTAACGTTGTTTACAACATTTACAAACATACTTTTTTCCCTGAAAAGCAATTGACAGTCTTCACTAACTGCCACAGGGGTCTGTGACATACAAATCTTACTTGCCTTGGTTAAATTACCTCATATTCCTGTGCTTATCTTAAAATAATTATAGTAATGTCTATCTCATTAAATTTGTTATGAGGATTACATGAATCAATACACACATGGTGCGCAGAGCAGCTTGTGACTCACACTGTGAATTTAATGTGCTCACTAATTGCTGTGACTTCCTGCATTAGACTCTCCTGGGCACGAATCTGAACTCCATTATAAACCATTGCATGATGTTAGCTCATCATAGACTCTTCTGGATGTTAGTGTCCTAACCCACAGGAACCCGGAACTGTCAGGAATCTTGACGGAGGCAGACAGAAGCTCCGAGAAGAAGAAACATGAATGCACTTTTTAAGTGCTAAATAATTGTATGTTTTATGCTGTAATTTTCATTGTTTGTACTGAATAATAAAATGCAGAGATAATCTCAAAGTCACTTCAATGATTTTAAATTTCTACTAAATCTAAGGGACACAAGACAGAAACTAGCTTGGACTCACCTGAAAAGGAAGAAAAAAAAATCTTTGAGATTAAATTTAGCCATTTACTACTCCTAAATACATATACATATATATATATGTATAAAACATTGAGCTATGATAACTGCTTCTGTTCAGTAACTGACTTCAAAATTATAAGTTTTTGCTTCCCATTCTCAGTGTCTTGTGCAAAACTTGCAGGACAGGTCATCACAGATAGATGAGTTGAAATTCTATATTTAAACTTAGTTACAATTAAAAATGTTAAGAAGTAATATGCTCAGTTTCCACCTACAAATGAAAGCACATCTTCCCTGTTGTTAACTCTACCTACTATTGAGTAGGAAACAATACAGAAAAATGCCCCAAATCCATTCCTTTAGAGCCAGGCACTGCTATTCCTCAACTCATTGCTTGATGTTTGAATTTTATATTAAGATTTCGGTGTAACTTTAAGTAGCATTTCATTATTTTTTTCACATTAGATACATAAATATAAGAATTATTTCTAGGCTTAACATAGAAGGCCTATTTTTTTTCCATTGTCTATATCTGGAACAGATAAATTGAGATCATTTCTGATCTCATGATCTGGAATACATAATTGAGATCATTTATATTTTATATGATGGATTGAAAGGCAATTTTTCTAAGAAACATCTTTAATTGTACAGTGACTTTTAAATCCTTGTTCCAAAACATTATCAGATCAAGTCAGCTATACCTGGTTCCTCTGAGGAGAGCTGAGGGGGATAAAAATACACACAGCTCCCAGGTCTCATACTGTATATGCATAATTTTTAAGACCTTTAGGGGGGTCCAGAAATATGTACTTTTAAGATATTTCCAGGGAAATTCTTATAAACGTGCAAAGTTCCTGGCAATTCCTTTCCATCCATTAAAAGGGAGCACTGCACTCAAGATTCCAGTATCCACAGGCTTACTAGGTAGGAAAGAGTTAAACCAATGACGTGACTTACCCCAATGCATTAAGTTGCTTTCTTCCCAGATGCCAAACACACACACACACACACCCCCGCACACACCCTGAAAATAGTTGTGTGTTGCTTCTCGTACCTCTATATTGTTAACCTATATTTATTAAAAAGAATATTTTAAAGTCAAGCCAGATGACACACCTGCTCATATGATAGGGTTGTGATATAACATAGTGAGGATGGGATTAGAATTTCTAACCTTTTATGAGAAATGCTCAAAAGTATTATTTTTGACCTTCAAAATAGAGAAGGTTGTATACCCCACAATATGTAGTAGTATTATAACATTTATTTTCACCCATATGTCCTAAGGTAATGCATATTTTTTTCAATGAGCATGTTTTGTTAATGTTGTTGGTTCTCACAGACACCTGTTTGCTGAGTGGGTGATGAAGATATACCCTGTTGGATACAACAGGGCGTATAATGGTAACCTGTGGTAATGAGGCACCTGCCTCCAGGATACTTACCTATGAATTCATCCTCAATTTGGTCATAAACAAACCACAGCATCTGTCAGTGTTGGCAGGTCAACACTTGCACACACCAACCCCCAAACACACGACACTGTCCCACACCTCTTGTACTTTAGCTTTAAACTTCATGATCACGTTGCAGTTATAGTCTTATGCATAATAATCTGACATTGAGGTGATTTTGCTTTAAAAATCATTTTGGGTCCCGTGCTTCCATCAGAGGAGAGAGCATTAATCACACTCTTCAGCAATTAGAACGAGGACATTTGTTTGGCTTCAGCGTGGATGAGAGAGTGGGAAGACAGCAGCTAAAGGTGATAAAACATCATTATATGTGATTATGGTGAAAACAACTAGAGCCAGATATTTAAATTATCCTTTCTAATACTTGGAACAATTCCAGAAAATAGATGTATTTTTCTCTGCTTCCGAAGAGCTTAGAACTGAGTGGGGGCGATAGTGCTAATTCAAATAGCAATAAATGCAAATGATAGAAACAAAACCCTGTAAGCAATGCCTACGGCAGCTGCCCAGGGCCCGCGTGAGACCGTCAGGGCTCCTCAGAGGTCAGAGACCCGAATCACACCTCAAGCCGGGCAAGCTCCGTGTTACTTACTTCCTTTGTTCCTTGGCAGACAAAACGGAGAGTGGGAATAAAAGCAACACCCGCTTCTGAAGAACCAACGGTTAGACAGTCTTTGTCTTTCCCAAGGAAAAGCATGTGACTAGATACTTAAGATGTTTTCACTGCTGTAATGCAGGTACATAGTTTTAAAAGTGGAATATTAATAGTATCCTGGACTTACAGGAACCTCCTCCGCCTGCCGCTGCTCTTTTCCATTTCACGGCAGCAAGTGGCTTTGGAAATTTTAGCTGTTGCCGGGCGCGGTGGCTCACGCCCGTAATGCCCGAACTTTGAGAGCCCGAGGTGGGCAGATCACGAGGTCAGGAGATCGAGACCATCCTGGCTAACACGGTGAAACCCCGTCTCTACTAAAAATACACAAACTAGCCGGGCCTGGTGGCGGCGCCTGTGGTCCCAGCTACTGGGGAGGCTGAGGCAGGAGAATGGCGGGAACCCGGGAGGCGGAGCTTGCAGTGACCGGAGATTGTAGCAGGACGAGCCGCAGACAAAACTCCTCAGACACTGAGTTAAAGAAGGAAGGGGTTGGCCATCCTGGCTAACACGGTGAAACCCCGTCTCTACTAAAAATACACAAACTAGCCGGGCGTGATGGCGGCGCCTGTGGTCCCAGCTACTCGGGAGGCTGAGGCAGGAGAATGGCGGGAACCCGGGGGGCGGAGCTTGCGGTGAGCGGAGATCGCGCCTCTCACTCCAGCCTGGGGGACAGAGCGAGACTCCGCCTCAAAAAAAAAGAAAAGAAAAGAAAAGAAAATTTCAGCTGCTTTTTCTGTATTTACTTTCACCTTTCTAAGTAGACTGTTTACGCTGGTTTATCTTTACTTGTCAAGTTCAGACACGTCGCTGGTTTTCTGCTGCCCCTTTGGCTCCATTCCACATGCGTCCACACGAACCGGCTGCCGCGCCTGAAGCCTGAGTAGCCACAGCCCTGTCTACACCATCAGGACCGCAGTGTGGCGACTGCACAGAGGAGAACTGCTCATGTGTGTAACGACACTGATTTCATTGTACTCTGTTGTTGTTTTTCTTTCCTCAAGCTCACTGCCTCACTTTCACGTTTGGTGAGTGTCCTATATGATGGTCACTCATTTTGGCAAAAATCTCAGGAAAAAAAGAAACAACAACATAAACCCTTCCTGACTTGATTGTATGCACACATCAGAAAATTTATCTGCTTCGGTTTTTTTTCCCCTTGCAGATACTTTTCTCTTGGCTTTCTGCTGTGCTCTGGACTGGCTGTTACCAGCTCTGCTACTGTGATGGTCAACCCTGAGTGTCAACTTGACTGGATTGAAGGACAGTACTTCATACTGTTCCTGGGTGTGTCTGTGAGGGTGTGGCCTAAGGAGATTAACATTTGAGTCAGTGGATTGGGAGAGGCAGACCCACCCTTAATCCCGGTGGGCACCACCTCATCAGCTGCCAGCCTGACCAGGATAAAGCAGGCAGGAGAAGTTGGAAAGAGCAGACTTGCTGTGTCTTCCGGCCTTCATCCTTCTCTCATGCTGGATGTTTCCTGCCCTCAAACATTGGACTCCAAGTTCTTTGGCTTTTGGACCATTGGACTTACACCAGTGGTTTTTCAGGAGTTCTCGGGCCTTCGGCCACAGACTGAAGGTTGCACTGTTGGCTTCCCTACTGTTGAGGTTTTGGGACTCAGACTGACTTTATTGCTTCTCAGCTTGCAGATGACCTATTGTGGGACTTCACCTCATGATCCTGTGAGTCAATACTCCTTAATTACCACCCCCTCTTCATATATACACCTATCCTATTAGTTCTGTGTCTCTAGAGAACCCTGACTCATACAGCTACCAAGCTCCTACCACAGCAATTCCCTTTCACCTGTCCGGGAGAGCCTTCTCCCACATAGTTTAATGAAGACCATTGTTTCCTAGCTGCCATGTCACCTTCTTTCTCTGTTTGTGCACTACAACAAAATACGTCCTGTAATAGGTTACTGAGAAAAGATGCAGGAAGAAGTATACATTTTCAATATTAAAATATCTGAGAGTGTCTACTTCATCCTCTCACCAGTATGACTGAGTGTAGAATTTTAGAATGTTTCCTTAGAAATGTGAGGGCATTTTATATAATATGGCTTATACAAAGCAGCTGGGTAATTGAGGGGGAGACAAATAAAAAATAGGAGCTGGGACCAGGCATGGTGGCTCATGTCTATAATCTCAGCACTTTGAGAGGCCAAGGCAGGTAGATCGCTTGAGTCCAGGAGTTTGAGACCCGCCTGGCCAACATAGCAAAACCACATCTCTACTAAAAATACAAAAATTGGCCAGGCATGATGGTGCACACCTGTAATCCCAGCTACTCGGGAGGCAGATGTGGGAGTATCACTTGAGCCCAGGTGGTGAAGATTGGGGATTGTGCCACTGCACTCCAGCCTGGGCAACAGAGTGATACTCAGTCTGAAAAAAACATAATAAGTAATTGGTATATATTCTCATACCTCCCCTTGGTATTCTGAGTCAATCCACCCTGGCTGCAAAGCAAGTGCCTGGTTGGCCTATTGGTTTAGTGGTATAACAGTCCCAAAGTGTCTGGGTGAGAATCTCAACATGAAACTCAGTGGGAACCCTCATCGTGCCCCCTTGCACAAGTCTTTCTCCCTTGAACATTAAGACTTGCAAATAATCCGAGCCCACGGTTGAGGGGATCAGAAAGATAAAAAGTGCAAGTGGATTCTTGGGTAGTAAGAGAAGCCACTTCACGTTTCACCTGCTGATCACTGGACCTTCCTATTTTGGCTGTGGGAGAAAATGGTGTTACATAGTGTTGGTTCAAAGTAGGACTGCGTACTAAGCTTCCTTTGTGTGGTTAGACAGCTGGTCTCTCAACTGAATCTTCGACGGGCCTCTCTCATTCTATAAAAAATGGGCCTCTCTCATTCTGAGCTATGGATATTGAATGAGATAAACGAATTCCGTGAGTGCAAGCTCATTGTCCAACTTTTTTGTCCCTGAAATGAGTTGCAAACTAGGGATCCCTGTTGTGTGAGAGAATGGTGAAAGGCATTCAATAAGAGAGAAGCATTGCAAACAGGAAAAAGGGTTATATCCAGAATAAACGTCTATTCCAGTGATAGCAAATTGTTATCTCCCTCTATCATGACAAAAAATCCAATGAGAATAACCTGCCACCAGGCGGCTATGTGACCCTCCCAAGGAATGGAGCCCTGCTGTTATTAAACACGCCCCTCTACCGTTGACCTCTTGGACACTTAACAGTGACAACGGTTTGATACGTCTCAGTGAAAGGAAGTCTAGGCTGTTGAACCAATGTATGGCCCACATGCTTGCAGCTGAATGTACAAATACATTCATGTACAATGTATTTGTACATGAATACATTAAGCAAGCTCCCCTGTGGCTGGGGAAGCAGAGCAGACACCTTCAGAATGGGCCAAGTGAGTCAGCTGATGACATAAAATCCCCTGTGAAGTGTGTGTCTTGTTTGAGAACCCACTTGGGGTGCCCTACCCAATTTAATACCTTCCATATGCCTCCTTACCATATACATATTATTTTTCACCAAGTCTCCAATCTTGCTCTTCCTAAGTCATTAACTTTTTGGCTAGACCACTAGCACTCTCTGTGACTCAATGTAGATGCATACCTCTGTGCTTCTCTGTATCCAGGAAAAGTGGGAAACCAGATTACATGTTAAAATTATGGCCGATAGGTAGCTTTCTTCTCGCCACATCACTTATTAGTTGAATGCTAATCCTCTAGTATTCTATCCTCAGCTAGTGGCTGCTGCCATGATATTATGAATAATCATCTTTACACCAAGCCTGGGTACCACCCCCAATTAGCTCCCCACAGGGAACGCCTCATAAAATCGTAGATGCCAGCTGACAAAAACAGCAACACCGCAGAAATAAATGCCATGACACTCAGGGCCACCTGTTCTTTCAACCTGTTTAAGACTTCAAGAGTTCAAGCATCAATGTGTACATGTGCACACCCCAACATCCCACTTGGTGGATCAGAAAACACCTGTCAATAATGAGCGTCAGTTTTCACGGTCACTTTCAGCTCAAGGTTAGCCGTTTGTAAAAAGAATCAATAGCAAGCCATGAGCTGTTTTTCACAAAGGAGTGGTTATGTACAGAGGGAAGTAGGGCTGTGTTCTTCATCATTAGGAGGTAGACTCTGCGTCTTCTATTGGGATGTGTTAAATTGCTTACAACATTCCCCTTCCCCAAAACTCCTGGAGCACCAGTGGATCTACAGATCATAAGGTGAAAGTGGCAGAGCAGCTTTTATAAAGCCTGAATCTGCATCAGTGTTTTGCAAAACCATTCAAACCCAGCAGCTTTAAAGACGATGAGGAGATGAAAAATGCGGTTATCTGTCCTTGCCATTAAAGAGGAAATGTGAAGTGTCCCCAGCAGTAGGCCTGGATCTTTAGCACCATTCGTCATATTAAGGCATTGCGAGGCCTTAGGGATCTTGCTAGGTTTCGCTGTTTAGATCCAATCAGAGTGATGTCATCAGTACAGTGGACCAGTTACTGTTCTGTGAAGACTTAATGAAAAGTCAGAGTCCCTACCCACTGAATCATGATGAAGAGCTGGAGAGGCCACACATCCTAGCCTACAACAGTGAGGGTATACGCTGTTCTCGCTGCTGGATGAGGGCAAGTGGGTTCTTGAGTTCCTCATTGCTATGGAGAAGAAAGCATTTTCCAGATCCATGATAATTTCCAGGGAGCATCGTTTCTTCCCTGCAATGAAGAGGCTGTGTCTGTGATGGCCATCTCACTTCTCTGATTAAGCTTAGGGCTATTCCTATTCATTCTCCAAGATATGACTTTCTTTCCTTTGGTCCACAGTGGCAATCTGAACAGGGAAACACAACTTTGCATTATTCAAGTCTTAGATAGTGGTCCCATGCATTGCAATTCCACAAGAAATAGAGTATTGCTTTTCAATTACCATCCTGGTGGAAAGGGGGAGTTCCATACATTTCTAGGCGGCATTTCCTACCATCAAATGTTCCGCCCCTTGTTAAGGAGACATTATGAGGTATCTTTTAGGCTTTGAGCGTGCTTATGCCAGGTACACTTTCAGAAACAGGTGATATCACCACAGAGTGGGTCCAGGGATCATGAACCCAATGGGCAGGAAAAAATGCCCTATTTGATTTGATTTCCATATAGCCTCATGATGGCAGCATTTTTGGCTCCCCTAATTTAGCATTCACCTGAACAGTATCCAGTAATCTCTACAGATCGTTCCCACAGATCATCATCCTAACATATATGCAGAAGATCCTTTGGCAAAGGTTTGGGGACATCGTGACAGAGTATACCTTGTGGCAGGGTCACGACTCTCTTGCTCTAGGGCAGGAGACCTTTTCAATCAAGACGCTGGGATCTGGTACAAGTTTTGGAAATCAGGAGATTTTCTGAAATCTCACCTTTCAGATCTCACACTGCCCTCCTGGGCAAGTTAGAATGTGATTCTAGCTGAGGTTCTGGGGACAGTGAGGGGTTTGCAAGTAAGAGTTCCACCTCTCACGTGCCCCACTTAGGGCTTGACAGTGTTTCCAGGCAGGGAACCTCTGGATTTCTTTCTCAACTCCGGTGGGGGCGTCTGGGTTTCGGTTTTGCCCCCCGGTGCTGTTCATCCACCCATCTGGCTTTGAAGGTCATCTCCTTCTCATGTGCATTCGTAAAATCTATCCCTTCTGTATCCTTGTCCATTTTCTTTTTAACTTTTTAATTACTCAGGGACCAGTTTAATGAATTCTAGGGAGGGGCCAGAATGAGTATATTTGTTTAATTTTCCGTGTTTAACTAAAAACCTTCCCACTGTTCACACATTTTCTCACTTCCTCATGGAATGGAAAATAAAAGGGCAGGATTGCCCAACTGAGCACTGAATTGGTGGCACGAATGATTATGAACAATTCCTTACGGACTATTCTCCTGAAAAGGAGGTGTTTTCATTTTTCGTGTCTTTTTTAAAATGTAGGGTTTATACAATTTCTTTAATCTCATCCTTGGTACTTTTTTGAAGGCCTCAAAATCTTGAATGAAATTGCTGTGCTGCTTTTTATTTTCAGAATCTGTTTCTCATTCATTTTTAATGTGGAATATAGTCACAGCATTTTGATTTTATGGTATTTTTCACAATATAGAATATATAGTAATAGATCAGTGTTCCTTTCCTCCATGTTTAAAATGCAGAGAAATAAAAATTAGGCATTTGCAAACTTTCACCTGCATGACACAAAACCACAGCACTGGGGCATACAGGAAAAATTCACTAACATATAACCAGAGGCCACAAATATTAGATCTTTCTTACAGTCCAACAGGTCCTCAATTCTCTGTTTTTTTCAGCCTCCTTTCCCCTCTGTTGCTGTGAGTACTGTGTTCTCTGGGTGCACAAATGAGTTTGCTGGCTCTACCCTCTGCCTTCTGTTCTGCTGAGTTCATCAGTGGCTCTGCCCTCTGCCCTCTGTTCTTCTGCTGAGTTCATCTTGTGAGTGTTTTCTTTTTTGGTTATTGAATGTTTTAGTTCTAAAATTTCCATTTGGTTCATTTTTATTTTATATATGCATTTTTTAATATACACTTTGTTTTTCCACATTTCCAGTGTGGCTGAATGCAGGAGCATGCTGAGGAGGGTCATTCAGATGTGCAGATCATTCCAGCCTCTGCCTCTCTCTGCATCCAAGGAGGGTCCTTATCTTTCAGTTTGAGATCCTCTTCCTTGCATGAAGCGTGGTTTTCTAATGAAGCTGGGCATTTCTGTGTCATGTTATGAGACATGGATCTTACTGAGCCTGTGTTTCAGCTGCTCTCTCTGACACCACCCAGCTGGAGAAGGGGCCCTGTCTTGGTGCTCACAGGTGGGGATGGACATCTGGGTCCCCACTCAGCCTCCGCTGACCCTGAGGCTGTGGTGGGGGTCCCCTTGCTACTGCCCGCAGCAGTGGGAGCTGCAAGTTTCCTTGGCCTCCACTCATACCTCACTCGCTGGCAGGGTGTGGGTGCCCCAGACCTGTCCCTGCGGATCCACCAGTGACCCCACAGGGCTTAGGGGTGCTTCACCAGGTCCTTGAGAGAGTGGGTGTTTAGGCTCATGCTTTGTTCTTCGTGGGGTAGAGCTGGGGGGGCCACAGCTTCTCTGTGGTGTTTGATGAGAACAGAGGTCCTGGTCTCTCCTTAAGCTCCTCTCTCCGGTTTCTCAGGCTGAGAGAGCCGCTTCACGTGAGGGGTCTTTTGTTTGCCTCCATTGGTTTTTCCAGGTTGCTGGCTTCTTCTGCTCCAGTTCTGAATTCAACAAGGCAAGAAAAAAATCTCAGTCAATGCAGTTCCTTGGATTCTGCATCTTCTTTTCTTCTCCTCACCTTTCAGAGTTTTCTGATAGTTTCAGAAGGTAAAGGGAAACCCCCCCCCCTTTGCCCTTTGAAGGTTCACTGAAAAGCGCTACCAAGGGACAGGTTACCTGGAGAAAAGACATGGGAATTTATGAAGGTGTATGTGTAAGCTTTCAGAATGAAGACCAAAGATCTAGGAGAAATTGTCCTTTTTATGCCAAGGTTCAAAAAGTGTAGACAGCTGTGAAGAAATAGGACTGGACAAAAAAGGGTATGATCTAAGACAAAAAACCAGCTGGGAGACCCAGCATTTCCTGTGTGTCTGGATTCCTCTTGGCCTTTCTGAGCAGTGTTCCTTCCTTCTGGGCGTGGGGCAGGACCCCCTCTGGAATGGGGGTCTCGTGACTCACAGTCAAACAAGGTAGGTCTGATCATTTCTTCATGGCCAGTTTTTACACAGAAGGCTGGAGGGAAAGTGAGAGTCATATTTTTATGTTTTATGGCTGGCTTTGAGGGAAGGGGGTTCTGGTTTCTGGGAGTCACGTTGGGGAAGAGGGATTCTGGTTTCTATGGAGCCTTAGGGGAGAAAGGGACTGAGAGACAGGCAGGCAGGAGGAGATCAGAGAAACTTTTGCTTCTGTGGCTTCATTTTGGGGTGTTGCTTTCTGAGCCCCAACAACTTCATATAGAATGTCCATAGTTTTTAGTTGTATTAGGTTGGTGCAAAAGTAATTGCGGTTTTTGCCATTACTTTCAACGGCCAATACCGCTAACATAAGCACCGGAAAAGCAATTTTTCTCAAGCTTCCTCGAAGCAGGAGTCTTGAGAGGTATTTAAAAGCATGGAAACCTACATGCAGAGTCATCTTAATGCAGTAGCATTGTTGTTTGCACCGTTTTCTGACATATTTAAAATTGCTGATTAGATGCACAGAGCTCAGCCCAGGAACAATCCATGCAGGCCTGGAGAATGCAAACCGGTGTAAATGTGAGCTTTCATCAGAGGGAATTAGGAAGGCAACTTTGGCAGCAAAACAATGAATTCATCTCCAAGTCAAACAGCGATGATGTAGGGAGTATCAACTCTGGGATTAGATGAATAATAAAAAACTGCAAGTTTTCTCTAACATTCATAATTACCATTGTTTTTTCAAGACTTACCGTATTAGTTGTGGTTAAAGAAAGGGGAGAACTTAAGATAAAGCTAATAACCTAAAAAGAGTTCTGATTTTGCTAAACAAATAAACAAAACGAGAAAAGCAAATATTTGCTCTAGAGAGTAAGCCCAACACTGAGTAAAATGGGTATTGGAGGGTGGGCTGAGCAGAGGTACCCCAGGGAGAGAGACATCACAGGCAAGGGGGCGATACTTTCACCCCAACCCCCGGCTCCAGACAACTGACAGTGTCGGGCAGCACAGTGTGTTGAGAAATATTGTGAAAACATGTTGGGGCTCAGTAAGAAAAAAAAAAGCTACTCCTCAATTTCCTTGTCTTCCAGGGAAGCAAGAAAGAGATGGAACAAAATATTAATATAACCAATTATTTTCTATCCCAGCACAAAGGTGGCTTCAGAATAGAAACACACACGATATTTTGTGGGAAAAGTAAGGAATCTGCTCACATTTATCGATTTTCTTTATTTAAAAATAATTTTCATGTGAGATAAGTTTTACACAGCTTTATATTATGCTCTGGATTCATTTCCTGACCATCTTATCATTGTCATATGGAAGCAATATCTTATAAATTAGGGTCGCGTATAAAGACAAGAATTGCAGTTTCTTCTCTTGCTGTATTTAAGAAGACACTGCTGGATACCAATGTCTTATATTCATAGATAGGTCTAATCCCTTTTTAACATCCCAAAGTGCTTAATTCAAGGCTATGTAGAATTGTTCGTACAGAGCAGCAGTATTCCCATGGAATAAACCTTGCGAGAACAACAATCTCAAAACTGCTAGTTGTCATTAAATGCAACCATGTACAAGGTCTCTGAAACCTTTTCCACTGCAAAAGGTAGAGAAATTACAGAGTGAAAGAGGAAGACAGAAGGAGAAGGGGGAAAAGGAGAAGGAAGCAGAGAGGAGGAGGGAGGAGGAGGAATGAGAGCAGGAGGAGAAAGAGAATTAGCAGTACTAGCAGCCTTGTAGCAGAATAATGGTAATTGTTTTAGTTGTTAAAATTTATGGGGAACAGAGAAGGAAGAGTTCTCAAAACCAATCAGAAAGGACAGAAATGTGGACACAGACTGCCTGTGGGGTAAGTAAGATTTCTGGAAGAGATTTGAACTACATCATACACAATAACATGCTAATAAAATCTCAAGCAAGTGCATGTAATTCTGTATATAATATGTAATAAAATACATAATTCTGTATAACAGAATTTCACTCCATGAAAACTGAGCAAGTTTTTATACAATATCATTTAAAGTGTCCAAAATAGCAGTGCAATATTTAGATGATATATGAAAACTATCAATATTATTCCTAAAAAAATGTGTGAGTGTTTTGTTTTGAGAAGAGGAGACATAATTTCT
Source organism: Theropithecus gelada (assembly GCF_003255815.1). Classification (NCBI taxonomy): domain Eukaryota; kingdom Metazoa; phylum Chordata; class Mammalia; order Primates; family Cercopithecidae; genus Theropithecus; species Theropithecus gelada. The sequence continues at coordinate 9,327,222 of NC_037676.1, forward strand.
AAGCTTAATTACAAATTTAGGAGGGTATCTTCATATTATGTCAACTGTTTATAAATTATTTATCTAAAAGTGCTATTTTACTGACACTTTAAGGTCAGATCCGATATAGTAGGAAACTAGTAAGCCACAAATGTATTGACAGGAAAATGCTTAAAATTTGATCCATACCAGGTTAAAAACTGCATTAATTTTGAGCACTCTAAGTATATGCGTGATGAATATCTTCTTTCACATTAGAGTCACTGCTGTGCATTGCTCACAGTATCTGCCTCGTCTGCTTATGATCCATCAGAGGCCTCAAACTATTCCCATTTGATCAACCAGGTTATTGTTAATGGGACGTGATATTTGCAGTGCATGTTTGGTTTATCAATTCATTTCCAAACACAAGCTTTAATTTGTTTCATAAGAAAAATGAAATACATGTAGTCAACTTACTTCGGAGTCATGGCCTTTTTTTTTTTTTTTTTTTTTGTTGCCCAGGCTGGAATGGAGTGCAGTGGCATGATCTCAGCTCACTGTGACCTCTGCCTCCTGTGTTCAAGCGATTCTCCCTGCCTTAGCCTCCCAAGTAGCTGGGATTACAGGCACCTGCCATCACACTCAGCTAATTTTTTGTATTTTTGGTAGAGATGGGGTTTCACCACATTGTCCAGGTGGGTCTTGAACTCCTGACCTCAGGTGATTCACCCACCTCGGCCTCCCAAAGTGCTGGGATTACAGGTGTGAGCCACCACACCCAACCGGAGTCATGGTTTTTAAACAAATACACAATAGTCAGTGAGGCACAGATGAGCAACACCCCTTCATCACTATGTTTTATATCATCGTGCTCTAGCACAGTGTACGAGCTTAGAGATCTGTTAATAGTTGTAAATCATTTACAGGATAAAGAGATAAATGAATGGAAAGCAACTAAAATGTTTCTCTTTGTCATTTTGTTCCCCCAAGTGAGCCCAGTGTGAAATGACAAAGAACCTATTTCATATTTCTCAGGATCATTGCACTATGACCCAAAGTTCTCCACTACTAATGCTCTCAAATTGTAGAAAAAGCCACACAGACTCAGTTCTCATTTTCATACGTCCTGTTTTACCAGCATCTGTCTTAGTTGGCTTGGGTTGTCATCACAAAATGTTACAGGCTGGGAGACTTAAAATATACAAGTCTATTTTTCACAGTTCTGGAGGTTGGAAGTTCAAGATCAAAGTATCAGCAAGGTTGGTGTCTGGTGAGGGCCCTCTTCTTGCTTTGCAGAGGGTGCCTTCTCACCGTTTCCTTACATGGAGTTGAAAGAGAGGACTCTCATCTCTTCTTCTTCTTAGGACACAAATCCCATCACCGGAGCCCCACTCTCATGACCTCATGACCTCATGGAACCATCCCCCCCAAAGGCCCCATCTCCCAACACCATCACATCAAAGCTTTACACTTCAACTTATAATTTTGGGGGGCACACAAATATCCAGCCCATTACAGCATGAGGAAAGTGTTATGACATTTGGCCTACATATGTGAAGGAACTAAAACAACTATTAGAGAAAATTAGCAGAAAGTGGAAACAAAAATTAGAAAAGAGTTTTTCTGAATTGTTGTCTACATATACTTGCTTTTTATAAATTATACATGGTAGGTCATCCTACATATTATATATATAAATTATATAATCTTGTCTATTTCTTAAACTAATTTTGAATACATGAATAAGAATTTATCTGAACTGTTGTCTACATATATCAGCATTTTTTAAATTATATATGATGTATATAATTTTATAAATTATATATGGTATGTAATCTTACATATATTATATAATATATAAAACATATCACATATAAATTATATGATATATTATATATTTGTATATTAATATATACTTATATAAAATATATATGTATATATAAATATCTAAATATAAAATATAAAATATTTTATAAATATTTATAAGTATATATTATAAAATATATAAATATTTACAAAATATAAAATTATATAAATATATAAATATAAAAACATATAAATATAATACTTGCCTATTCCTTAAACTAATTTTGAAGATATGAATAAGCATTTCTTGAATTGTTTTTTAAATATATTTGAATTTTATAAATTATATATGGCATGTAATCTTATACATTATATATATAATATATAATCTTGTCTATTCCTTAAACTAATTTTGAAGATATGTTTAGCACGTGTCCGATTTTGTTCTTGAATTTTTCCTTCTATTTGAAAAGGCTCACCTTCCTCTTGTACTTTCTAGTGTTAAGCTGACCTGCTGTTAACTAACCTCAATTACTTTAGAAAGTGCAGGTGCAGAACACACCACACCACCTCCCTTCCCTGCTCACTGCTGACATTGTTACCAATCAAAGGATGTGCCTTCTCTGAGTGCCTAAAAGCATGTTACCCAGCACGCTGCTCCAGGCTGCTATGGCATGGCAGTGGCACTGGTCCTGACAGTGAATCCTCACCCGTGTTGAGCCAGATGTGTCTGTGTTTCAACTCCACGTCTGTTCACAGTCCTTCCTTGTTACTTTCCCTCCATCACTGCTGTTCTCCTTTGCCTTCACTTATGTGACTCAGACACTGAGCTCGGATTCCCCACTACTGTAAGTACATTAACCTTAAATTAACTTTTGAAGTAAGAACTGGAGTTTATCTTTCAAAATCTGCCAAGAATATGACATGGAAGATTAATGAGATGTTATTTTGATAGATGCCACAGAAGTCATTTGGTAAAATCTTTTGACTCATTCGTGTATTGCCAATGAACTATTCCTTGCAAATAGGGGTCACTTCAAAACTGTCCATGCGTGATGGATGTGCATGACCAGAAGCCGGCTCCAAAGCTTGCGTCCCCTTTTAATGCAAGATCATCAGTAGTTCCTTGCCTCTGTGAAGCAGGGTGCAGCAAGTATTAGAATCATTGAATTCTGGGCCGGGCGCGGTGGCTCAAGCCTGTAATCCCTGCACTTTGGGAGGCCGAGACGGGCGGATCACGAGGTCAGCAGATCGAGACCATCCTGGCTAACATGGTGAAACCACGTCTCTACTAAAAAATACAAAAAACTAGCCGGGCGCGGTGGCGGGCGCCTGTAGTCCCGGCTACTCGGGAGGCTGAGGCAGGAGAGTGGCGTGAACCCGGGAGGCGGAGCTTGCAGTGAGCTGAGATCCGGCCACTGCACTCCAGCCTGGGCGACAGAGCGAGACTCCGTCTCAAAAAAAAAAAAAAAAAAAAAAAAAGAATCATTGAATTCTATAACTAGAAAGGAATTAAATAAATGTGCTGTTGTAAAGAGGTTAAAGTCTGAGGGCAAAGCTGAAGAACATTCCCTTGGTTGGACACAGGTGGAGGAAGCCAAATTGCCATTGAAAGCCTGAGTCCCATGCCTGTGACACGTGACACAGAAGCAGGGATAGCCTGACCTCCACTAGCCCCATCCCTGCCAGCTACCAAGGGGGTCCTGGATTCCAAATCTACACTTCTTACCACCTAGCTCTGTAGCCCCAGTCCAGCCACAAGGTCATTCTAAGCCTCACATTCTTTCTGTTGCGAGAGAGAAAAGAGAGAAATGGATGACATCACCACTACTGTCCCTCCAAGAAGGAATTCTTATAACTTCATAAACAATTCTACTCTCAAATATTGTGATGCTTACACTATTTCAATGCAAACAAATAAATCCTCACATATTCTGAACTCCCAGTCTTGTCTAATATGACTGTTGGAGTTTTCTGAATGAAGTGCATCCTAGTGCTAAAAAGACCTAAAGAAGGCAACTTTGTTGGTTTATATGTTTCAGTACTGACTATTCTCATATTTGGGAACTTAGAAGATTGTTGTCTGTAATTATGTTAAGTACAGAAGGTTTTAAATCTCACTTTGCATTCCAAGTGCCCATCACTGCAGGGATAATATTTTACAAGCAACATTGAAAAGCTGAAACATCTGTTGAACTCTGGAGTATAACCCTGGCCCATTAAGAATGTTCTGTGTGGTTTGCTCCATCATACTAAGCTATGAGCTGTGGACCACCGGCCTTGATAACTAACTAACAAACACTCAGAATGCCTGGGATGTAACATGGTGCTAGGCTAGGAGTCAGACACAGTTGCTTATTTTCACACTTTTGTTTCTGTTAATAACAAAAGTTGGATGCCAGCGGGGTGCCCTCTTCCTTGGATGTAAAACCAATGTGGTGTTAGGATTATGTCACATCAGGTGAAGTCTCGAGATATATTTTCCTTAGATTCCAGTTTGCTCAGTGCTACCTTCATTTCCACTGCAGAATTCACATCCACCCATGATGCAAGCTTCCTGTGCCTTTTAGAATCTCTATGAAAACCAAGGTCACTCTACTCCGGAGGGGGTTCATCCGTGATTCACGGGCCATATTTTCAGCACACCATTCACAGTATATTGCTAGTCTCTACTTTTATGAGTGAGTTAATTTAATTATATTTTATTAGTCAATAGACATTTAAAGAGCACTTATGTGACATGCATGTTACTAGAGATAGAGACTAAAAATACACCCACACACTCTGTTTTCAAAAAGGCTCTATTCTTACAGAAAAAAAAAATAAAAAACAAAAACAGTATGTAAAGGAAAACTTTCAAAACTGTATAGTAACATTCTGTAATAGCAATAAGCCCCCATATTTGGTAAAATAAATTGCTAAATTTTCCGAAATCTTGATGAATTCTACTTTAGATAAGCCAACAGTTGGCCACCAATAGCGACGGTATTTGTCTATAGCTATATATCTATAACATATATAATATTATGTAATATATAAAACATAATACTAAAGTAATTGAAAAAGCAGCACTATAAAGTATTAAATATATTTTATAGGCATTTTAAATATATTCTGGGTATCTATACATATGTGTGTGCATTTGTATGTATATATGTATATAAATATATATATGATCTGTTTATACTGGTATTTGGTAATACAACTCTTTGAGTTGGCCACAATTTAAACTTTACATATCATCAGTGTGCCTGAAGTTAGACAACGTCTGCATATATGCCAAGCGCAGGAGTAACTGACTCATTATTTTAAATTAAAGGTCTATGATGCAGTTACAACACTGAAATATGTTTGATTTGTGTATTTCTTTTTCTATCAGCCTACATTTTTATGAAATAGCATTCCATTTACTGGTGCAATGAGATAATGGGACAATTGGGCCTGTATTCTGGTCAAAGGTTTTCTGTCTTGCATGGTAGTAATACCACTTACAGAAATAATTGCTATCATTTTAAATGAAGAGCATCATCTAAATTCATCCAGGTTTCAAAAGACAATGTTTTTCTTTGAGGGCACAGGGGCAGCAAAATTGTTCTAGAGAGAGAGGAGAAAGGATAAACAAGGTTTATAATTAATTTTGATTATGTAAATATAAATTCCATTACCAAATTTCAAAAAGGCTCGAGATCCTGTAGAATTTTAGTAACAATGGTGATATTTAATTTATAGAATTAGTTCATCATTCATCATTGTTCCCTGAAACTCATTCATCTCACTCCTGGCTGGTGTATGGCCTGGTGACACACAGTCATAGCCTATGTGCATAAAGAGAAATACAGATGAGGTATTTATTCAGAGTGTATGGCTGGTGACACACAGTCATAGCCTATGTGCATAAAGGGAAATACAGACGAGGTATTTATTCAGAGTGTATGGCTGGTGACACACAGTCATAGCCTATGTGCATAAAGGGAAATACAGATGAGGTATTTATTCAGAGAACTAAACATCATTAGACAGAAATTTTCAATAACAACAGGTTTTTCCTGACTTATATTGTCAATATAATTGGAGTTGAACAAACACCAAATAGATCAGAGCCAGTAAAAAATTCACACAAGAAGTTACACAAATGCCTTTGATCCTGCACTGCGTCATTATCCTTGATTTCCCTTATAGTGGATTGTGAGGTGGGCAATTACTCAGGCCCTCTTTAGATCCTGCTGCATCTCTGCTTTGAATTGGAGAATTGCATTTGGACCTAACACAACAGGGAGATCGCCTTCTTCTCCTCATGAGAATGAATTTCGACTCCCAGTAACACTTGGCACAGAGACGAGTAGACATTCTATATTTGGAACTTTCAGCTTCGAAAAGGGAGAGCGGGAGTCGCTGTGAGAAGGAGGTGGGCTTCACACTCAGCTCACCGGAGTCTCTCCCAGCACACGACGCAACGCAGGGCGCCCATTTTCAGTAACAGAAAATAAGGTAGACCTGGAGAATCAGATATAAGCCTCACCTCTGCACTTTCAAAAGGGCAGAATTTCTACACGGGCTAAGACAGTCGCACACAAAGAAAAGTGTCCTTTAACCAGGGTGGAGTGCCTATAATTCAGTTTGCATTAAGTAAGTTAAATTACCTTGGAAAAGGATATGGTGCAATAAGTCTACACCATGAAAACCAAATCAGAGCATTTGCCTCTGAGCACAATTCTTTAGAACTGCAATGTCTTCCATTTCAGTTTCTAAATGTAAATTAAAGTTGTGTTTCATTCGGAGAACGTTAAAGTCACTTGGTAGATTTGGCGTGAAAATATCTTTACCTTTTACCTAATTATCTTCAACTTTTTACCCTATGGAATCTAAAAATGTTTAAATCTAATTATTTTATTATTTCAATATACAGCAATAGAAATAAACTATTGGCTGACTTCAGTATAAAATATTTAAAGCTCCTATTAATTATTCGTGTGGCACAGGACTGAGTCACAGGTGGAGGCAATAGGCTAACTTGAAAAGCACTGGATTTTGTTTTACACAACTAGGTCACCAGTTCGAAAAAATCTTCAGGTGATGACACATTCAGGTAACGGCAAGGTATCCGTGGGTTTCCGTGGAATGTTTGTATATTGGTTTAGAACTCAGAAGATATTTTCTCATAAGAGTTACAAGAGCTGCGAATGCAAGATGAAGTCCCAAGCTAGTGAAAAACTGTATTATTGGATTTGCACTGTAGGTGATCAGTGGCTCTAGTAATACTGACAGAATTTTGTCTTTTGAAGTAGAGAAGATATTTAAAGCACATTTGCCTCAAGGGAAATCTTCCAAGTCTTGTAAATAATTTGCATTGTTCTTTGTTGCCTTTCCAAGTAACTTCCTGTCCTAATTTTATCTTCAAATATAAGTTACTCAAGCATCTAAATACTGAGTTCCTTCAAGTACTTTGATCTGCCCTGTATTCACAAAGTGAGCCATAACCTAAATGAATCATCTTTCTGTCTAACCAAATTCCGGTGCAGGAGAACATAAAATTCTTAACCATCTTAACCATTGTAAGTATGTAGTCAGCAGCGTTAGTGCATTCACATTGTTCTGGAACCATCACTACCCTCCAGCTCTCGGACTTTTTTATCTTGCAAAACTGAAACTATGTAATATTTAAACAATAACTTCCACCCCTTCCCCCCTGCCCGTGGCAACCACTGTTCTACATTCTGTCTCTAGGTTTGACGGCCCTAAGGACCTCCTGTAAGTGGAATCACACAGTATTTGTCTTTTTGTGACTGGCTTAGTTCACTCGGCATAATGTCTTCAAAGTCCATCCGTGTTGTAGCAAGTGGCAGATTTCCCTCCTTTTTAAGGTTGCATAACTTTCCATTGTGTGTTTATACCATATTTTCTTTCTTCATCCACCGAGAGAAGCTTGAGTTGTTTCCACCTCTTGGTTATCGTGAATAATACTGCAATGAACATGGATATGCAAATGTCTCTTTGTGATCCTCATTCCATCTGCTCATCTGCAAAATCACAAAAATAATAAAACCTGAATTGTATAATTTGTGAAAAACACTTAACACAGCTTCTGACATAAGTATTACACATTCATGTGTGTTCCATGACAATAGTGAAAATTAGAAAACACCACTGTTGAAGTGGCTTCATTGTCTGGAGTGACACCCGAGGTTTGTCGTCTCATGGCCATGGAGATGAAAGTTACCAAAGGGGCACTCCGTCTATAACTGAAAGTACACTTTTCACGATACTCTTTTGCTATCTCAGTCTTTTAGTACATGACACACCTCTGCAGCTGCCCTAAAAGCACTTCTCTTCCCTGAAAACTCTGTCAAACTATCTCTAAGGCAAGATAACCATGCTAGGAATATTCTTTCTTCTTCACTACCTTTCTCTCTTCATGAATATGAATGCTGCTCTTAAATGCTTCCGTAACATCCAGACATAGGTGATTCGAACGATTGTAGTATTTTATTTTACCTACTTTTTCCTTATTCATAACCAGGATGAAGAGAGCAGGTTTAGGGAATGAGTAAGCAAAGACAAATGTTTCCTAAAAATTATGAAGGAGACAGATTGACATGTATTTATGTAAATCTCTCTGTTTCTCTCTCATGCGTGCAAACACATACCCAGAAACACACATACACACAATTTAAAGATTCCAAATTGAACACTTGCTATAAAAATTGATGTCTCTCTCTCCCAGTATACTTTAAAGAGGATGTATTTAAAACAGAATAAATATTTAATGCATTAATGCAATATCATCGAAGTTATAAGCAATTAGAAGAGCTTGAAGCTATTAATTGATAACTGCTTTTAGCTCCATAATATTCATTCAGTACAGGAGCCAAGCTATGCAAGGTGGGATTTGGAAAGACCAACCAGGTTTTAGGTACAATTTCTATCAAGCGTTTGATCTATCGGATTTCACAAGTAAACGGTGTGCCTTTCGTGGCTGTACTCAGAAGAGAACATGGAGCTGTTAGCAGCTTCTCTTAAAAATCTAAATGTTGTGTAGTAAGCAGATGGCCAGAGCTCCCTGGGCACTGCCTGCCTTTCTGATGGCAATGAAGGGAATGGTAAGCTGGTGAGTGCAGAGAAACAGGTGTTATAGAAGGGATCTGGAGTCTGGCTGCAATTTTCTGATTCTGGTTGTGCCTGCTATTTCTTAGTCCCCTCAGGCTTAGAGGAGAGGATACCTCCTTGATAGTGGGCTTGGTGCTCTCCATGGGGGTGCAATCACTTGCTACCCAAGAGGGTGTTTCGGCAGCCCTCCCTGCAGACAGTAAAAGGGTGATGGGGGCTTTGCAACCCAGGAAGGCCAAGGCAGCCGTTTAATCAGCCCTCCCTGCAGATAATGAAAGGGACGATGGGGGCTTTGCATCCTACAAAGGCCAAGACAGTAGATTGTGTTCAGGTTGTAGAAAACCAAACAGGATACTTGAGAGCCGGCAGCTGAGTTCTGTTTCTGGATGCCAGGACATCAAGGTGAAATGCTCCTTTGTTTCTGCAGATTGGGCCATCTTGATATCTCCTTCTCTTTACGTATTGATTTTCTAGTCTCAGGTTACACTAAAACTGATTTACAACAACCCATGTGATCATCCAAGCACGTCTAATTGCTTGTCTGACTTCCATTTAAGGGGTCAGACATTTAACGTTAACTGGCTTTCACTGAGGAAGGCTGACTAATGCTATACAGAACTCTAACCAATGCTCACGTTATTTCCCCTACACCATATCTGTTCATTTCTCATTTTATCTAAGGCTTGAATAGCCTAGTTAATTATATAAACAGTGTAATACCACCTTCAATCTAGTGTTGTAACAGAACTCTATGCTTATATTACGTACACATATATATAGCTGCTTTATTAAGTTGTAACTTATATACCATAAAATTTGCCCATTGTAAGGATACAACTCAATATGCTTTTAGTAAATGTGCAGAGTTGTGCAAACATCACTAAAGCCCATTATTCTCAGAAGTTCCCTTTCTCTTGGGTGAGGGGGACACAGTAGGGAACGACACACTGACCTTACCTCCTTGTGTTTTTGTTGCACTCTCTTTAATAACTCAGACCTCTAACTCAGACATTGAAACGGTCCATGTCATGTATTGACTAGACTGGGCCTTGGCACCCAGTTGTTTGGTCAAACCCTAGCCTGGATGTTGATGCGAAGGTCTTTCTTAGGAGTGATTAACACTTAAGTTGGTAGACTTTGAGTAAAGCAGGTGATGGCTTATAAGGTGAGCAGGCTTCATCCAATCCGTTGAAGGCCTTATGACAAAAAGACTGAGGTGCCCCAAGGAAGAGAGAGCTTTGCTTTCAGATTCAAGACTGCAGCTTCAACTCTTCCCTGGCCTTTCAGCCTGCTGGCCTGCCCTGCAAATTTCACACTTAATCTCAAAACCTCAGGAGCCAATTTCTTAAAAATCTCTCTCTTTCTCACGTATCTATTCATCTTTCTATCCGTCTGTCTCTCTGTCCATTCATCCATCTGTGTATCTATGTATGTATATATGTATCTATGCATCCATGTATGTATCTATTTGTCTATTCATCCATCCATGTATCTATGTATCTATCTACCCATCTATGCATTCTCTTTATTTCTCCATCTATCCATGTATCTATCTATCTATTCATCTATCCATCTCTATATCTATCTTTGTATCTATCTTTGTATCTATCTATCTATCTATCTATCTATCTATCTGTCTGTCTGTCTGTCTGTCTGTCTGTCTATCTATCTATCTATCCATCCATCCATCCATCCATCCATCCATCCATGGATGTATCTATTTGTCTATCCATCCATCCATGTATCTATGTATCTAACTATCCACCCATCTATGTATTATTTATCAATCAATCTCTATCCATCTATCCATGTATCTTTCTATCCATCTATTTATCTATCCATCCATCCATCCATCCATCCACCCATGTATCTATGTATCTAACAATCCACCTGTGTATCATCCATCTATCTATCCATCTATCTATCCATGTATGTGTCGATGATTTGTCTATCCATCCATCCATGTATCTATGTATCTAACTATACTCTCATCTATGTACCCATCCGTCCATCCATTCATTCATCCATCCATCCCTCTATCCATCTATCTATCCGTGTATCTATCTATCTGCCTATCCATCCATTCATTCATCCATTCATGTATTTATGTATTATCTATTCACCCATCTGTCTATCTATCTATCCATCTATCTATCTCTATCCAGCCAGCCAGCCATCTGTCTGTCTATATCTATCTATCTATCTGTCTGTCTATCTATCTATCCATCCATCCATCTATCTCTATCCAGCCAGCCAGCCATCTGTCTGTATCTATCTATCTGTCTATCTATCTATCTATCTATCTATTTATCTATCTACCTACCTACCTATCTATCAGACTCTTACTAACACAGATACCAAAAAGGCCCATTTTACTCCTGCATGCACATGCATAAAGCACTTTTGGTCCCCATTTGTGTTACATGTGTTACATTATGAAATCTTTGGGGTTGATACAGTAAATTATTGTTATAACCAAACCTGCATGATTTTCAACTGTCTATAGTAGGCAACCAATAAAAATATGTTTATAGTAATCCTTCCTCTTTTAGATAGTGGAAATCGGGAAGTAATAGTAGCAAACAAAGTTTGGTAGGCAGTTTCATTTTTCAGTGTTCTCAAGAAGTTATTTTATTTCCTTAGATAAAATGAAGATGTAAATTTCTCTTATTTTAGAGAATTGTACCATTACAATAGCATTGTACCATTTTTAAGAAAATAAATATCGTGTTAAGTGCTGTCTTTGTATAGATTTCATTGACTTAGTCATGACAAATTATCAGTTATATTTACTTTTTTAAAAATGATAAATGTCAAATTTGAACCCAATTTGAAGCAGCTAGGTGGATAAAATTAAATATGATAAACTGTTCACAACTGTATAAGGTCATTCAAATACCGCAGAACTTGTTATCTGAAGGTTTCATGTAAGATAAACTAGTTTGAAGTTGTGTCATTTGTCCTCCATCTTGGTTAGGATGGCTCTCCTCTGATGGCCAGCACCCATTCACAGCTCAGAATCCTTCAGCACCTGTGTTATTCCTGGAGGTGCTTTAGCCTTCAGGACATCTTGCTTGTTGTATAAGCTTACCAACCTCAAAATTTTTTATTCCCCCTGGAAACCGAAATTGAAAAGATAGGAATCACTTAATCTTCAGAAAGATTTTATGTGGTATTAAAACGTGGCACCATTTTCTACTCAAGCTTTTTGAAGAAACAGACTCAAAGGCACTGACTTAAACTAAGAAGTGTACGTAAATCTATATCATAAGGGCATCTCCTAATTCATTGGTTTATGGGAGACTGGATGACTATTGAGATATATTTTTTAAATAGCATGAAGAAAAGTTTCTTCATAGTTTGATTACTTGAAAAATTCTTGAAAGAAAATGAATTCCCATTTCCTTGATTAGCCAAAAATCATCCAAATCATTGTTTTTGGCAATGATTCCTGGGACCTCTTAGTAATTCAGAATGTTTTCAATAACTGGAGTTCCCCTTTCTTAGGTCATTTCAAAATTATTAAGCAGGTAAATAAAACATTAAAGAACAGTCAGACTTAGCTACTCTTTTAAATAACTTCATACCACGTTTTGCGGCAAATGGACCAAAGCTATAATTGGAGAAGCCGTATCCTTCTTAAAGAAAATGTAATCCAATGTTCAACTCAATAAGTGAAATGAAGTAGAAGTTTCCTTGAGTATTTGGAGATTGAATTCTCTTGGTTTAATAAAGAGCCTGTTTAATTTTGCTTCTATAAATACTGCCAATGTTTTATATTTGATAAGTTATAACACATGTGAGTACAATTGTAGGCAGTTAAATGTTTCTTTCTTTGATATACAAGGCACTTACAAATTTTTAAAATCTATAAATATTGTCACTGCACCTTTGATACAGAAGTGCCAATTCATTGCCTTTTTTGCAATCTGCAGTGTTAAACGACCAATTATGCTAGTTTAAGACACACACATGCACACAAAAGACATTATTTCTTTAATTCATCTGGAAACGTCAATATTTTAGATTAGGGATGCCACCCAGAGGCGCTCGTTCAATTAACTGTCAAGTAACTATTCACAAACAGAATGTCAGCTTTAAAATTGAAATTATATGGGTGGAGAAATGCCCTGTAGAGGTTCATCTAAAATCCTTGGACACAGTAGATACTCATATTTCTTTCCATTAGGCCCTCAAAGATGTTACCTGCTCGTTTTAAGAGTGTCTCTTGAATGGATGACAGAATGGAGATGCAGCAGTCTAACATCCGCTCACATTACACAGGCCTTCTGTCTCAGTTTCCTGCTCTGTGACAGTAAGTACAATTTCTGTCTTGCTTATCTCATTTGTTAAGGCATGACTAAACACAGTAACCTGAGGAAACTAAATGTCTGTGGAACCCTGCCACAATTTACTACTCTATATAATTACTCAATAACAACACTAAAAGCAATTTTTGTTTCAATATTGACAAACTCCAATGTCAACGGGTTGTACTACTGGCATTGTGTAATTTACATTCTATCACATGCAAATCAATTTTATTACTGAATTTCTAGGATTTTATTAAGCACCGTGGTTCTGATTAAGCCTCTCTGTACTCATTATATCCTGCAGATGGGAAATTACCCCCACTCAGGGCAATGTGCTCGAGATAGCTTTATGCCAACCTAATGATGTCGTGCTTATTACCTTCGATATTATCTGATTAGGAGCTGCAGATTGCCTTTGTGCTAGCTGTTAATAAGGAATTCTTCAAAGAGGAATGCCTCTCCTTCTGCTAGTGAAGGATACTACTGTCACCTGCCTCTAAGCTGATGTATAAAATTATTTTCAAGCCAAATGTCTATTTCTCTAGGCAGGTTAATGTTGATCATTTTTATTTAGAAGAGGCTTAAAAATACATGTTTTTAACAAATCCTTAGAATGCATCAAAGTAATATTGTAATTGCATTAGAAATTTTAAATAAGAATATTTATTCAACTAAATTTTTAAAGAAAATATAAACCTGATAGCAAATATCATGCAATTTCTTCCACACCTCCCAGCAGTCCTGAGTGATAGGTCTCTGCCCTTCAGGGTGCTTGGACCTGGGAGTTGGGGTGCATTATTCTCTACAGACAGGCCACCATATATGATGCACAGTGTGACTCATTCTTCCAATTGCTTTGTCTATTTTTATCTCTACAATTTAAAAAAAAAGGTAAAAAGTTTATGCAGTAGAGCTGCATTCAGTTTAACAGAAATAAAACCTACAAACATACAATTCATAAAACTAATTTTGAAACAGATGACACTATGTGGGATGATGAGTTTTTAGGAAGCACATCTCTCTCTACCCATTCCTTCTTCCTCTCACTCACTAGGTTTGTAAGGAGAGGTGGCATTTGTTTCTAATGACAGGGCGAATGTTTATCTTTTTACCTCAGACCTTTTCAGGTATGGATGCTGTCTCAGAAATCTAATGTATCATTTTAGCAACTCCAAAAAGACCCTGATTTGGAGAACGCATTTTGTGTCTCAGCTGTGAGACCCCTCAGCTGAGCAGACCCTGGCTTGGGTAGGAAGGCAGGCTGTGCAGCTCTGGAACGTGGAGTAAAGTTTGCCAACACTCACACTGGGTCTGGCCTTTGGGGGTGTTCACCTCCATAGACAACGGCTATTGTTGCCTGAATGGTAGCATTTAAGGGAGTTCCAAAGATGTCCTGTCCTCTAAATGCCTTCCTCCCAGACGCTGGCAATTACAACCAAGTGATTTGTACGTTTGTGGCAGGCAGTTCCTCCCCAGGCAGCTCTTATAATTCAGGTCAATGAGCACTTAACGGAACTCGCGAGGTCTCTACCTCACTCTCGGGAGACAGAACCAATACAAAGGTCGTTGTTCTCCCTGAGCCCAGGGGACACATCGCTAAGGCACAAATATAAATGAATAATCACTCGGACTATTTTGAAACTATGACACACCTTCCTGGACCCAAACGACAGAGATCTTGATCACATGTGTTTCCAGGCCCAGTACTTTCCATTTTTCACAAGCAATCTGAAGTGATGGAGAGGCTGATGGTACCAGGGCCACACTTAGAGAACCCTACTGCAGTTAGTGTGGAGTCAGTAAATGTTTTGTATCCGTGTTTACGAGTGTGTGTGGGAAGATGGCTCTGTGAGTGATGAGTGAACAGACTCCTTTTGAATTCTCCCAGTCATGGCTTCATGACAAATGTACCATGTACTCCCTTTCTGAAACCATTTAAAGCAAACTTTGGTGCTGCGGCAAGCAGGGCAACTGGTGAACTGCAGGTGTAAGTGGTGAGACCAACAGAAGGGAAGGAAACAAACATAGCAGGCAAGACAAAGGGAACCCCCGCCCGCCCACCGGGGCAGACATTGCTGACGGTTCTTCTGCATTTCGGAGTCCATAGAGGATTGTTCTCCTCTCCAGGACCTTAAACGTGGACATGACTATTGGACATGTTCTAGCCAAAGCTATGTGTAGAGAAGTCGTTACAAAGCTGAATTGCTGCTGCTGGACTTTCCTGTCCTTTCTTCCTGTGCAGAGGACCAAAAAGGCAATGAGTATCAGATGGCACAGGTGAAAAACCTGTCAGAGCCCAGATCAGGCAGGGCTCCTGGCCCACCTTGTGACACTGCATTTTCCTGAGAAGCCAACTAGTACCAGATCGAACTTATGGAGTGTGAGAAGCAAACCTTTGTGTATGGCCTCCCTGAGACTCTTGGAACGATTTCTCCTACGGGCTACCCTGGCCTGCCCTCACTGGTCCGCTGTTATCCATGGCTGTCTCCTACTCTGATCCTGCAATGGCCAATCAAGAGTGTTCTCTCTCTGAACTCCCAACACATTGGTAGAAATGTCTGGACCGGGCCAGTGATGTGCCCTCCACATAAGGAGCTGTGCTATATTGCACAGGGATTTCCACCAAATCCTCACTCTCTTAGAGAAGTTTATTTTTTCTTGAGTTCTGTGTACTGCTTTCCAAATTAGTAGACATTGTATAAAAACACCTATGACCTTCTCTTTCACCTTATATTCAATCATTTGATCTGAAAGAGTGAAAATCAACAACCGCAAATTGGAATGTGAAGTACAACGAAGAGAAAGTTAACTGTAGAGTATCTGAAACTCAAGTTTCTATTTGCAAACTATGCAGGAGCAATGCCTTTATACCTATTTGACCGCTGAATTAAAGAGGCAAACAAGACAATGGTTTCATACTTGAGGCTTTTGAGAGGTGTCAGCAGAATCTCCTGACAGCCTTGAAGGTTTCTGAATACGAAATAGCTCCTCATCATGGAGTCGAACGTCTCTTTGGCTTCCACGTTTCATGGCTGCTCTGGATAATTTAGAATGCAGTTTATAGGGATGCATAGACGTTTTGCTACTGAAAGTCAGCTGAAAGTAAACAAAAGGAAAA
Organism: Theropithecus gelada; assembly: GCF_003255815.1. NCBI lineage: Eukaryota > Metazoa > Chordata > Mammalia > Primates > Cercopithecidae > Theropithecus > Theropithecus gelada. Next base: position 9,343,524 of record NC_037676.1, read on the forward strand.
CTTTACCGGTATGTGAAGTGTGTTTTATATATAAAAATCTTAAAATGCAAAATACTGTTCTAACTCATATGGGAAAGAAACGTTTTTCTGAAGGATTTTGTAAGTATGCTGGAAATAAATCAGATTCTTCTTTTTTTTATTCCAGGTTTGAAAATCTTTGCTCTCAACTTCTTTTACACATCAAAAACAACACAAAATGCCCCTCAAGTTAAATATGAAATGACTCGGAGAGACTTTTGGCTGGTCGGGAAAATGTAGATTTCATGCATAGGTGTATAAGCCGTGGATGGCAAGAAAGGTTCCTAAAGTTCTTTACTTTTCCTCTCCCTTTATATCTTCATTTATTCACCCTGGGATTGCTCTTTCAGTGCACATGCTTGTAGTACAAAATTCTGATCCAGTAATAAGAACTTTTTGTTTGAACTTTTATGCATTTGAATCTTACTGACAGACTGGAGTTTATTTCACATGCCCTACTTACTTAGAAGTTATAGGCCATGTGATTCCATTTAGAACAAATATTAACATCTCCCTCAACATAAACATGGCTCATAACTGAGAAGCTATTATCCTGTTTTTATTGATTTGCATGTTTTAAGATTCTTGGTTTGTATTCTTCTGTCCCTTTTATTTCATATTTTCTTTTTTTTTTTTTTTTTGAGACGGAATCTCGCTCTGTCGCCCAGGCTGGAGTGCAGTGGCCAGATCTCAGCTCACTGCAAGCTCCGCCTCCCGGGTTCACGCCATTCTCCTGCCTCAGCCTCCCGAGTAGCTGGGACTACAAGTGCCTGCCACCGCACCTGGCTAATTTTTTGTATTTTTAGTAGAGACGGGGTTTCACCGTGGTCTCGATCTCCTGACCTTGTGATCCGCCCGCCTCGGCCTCCCAAAGTGCTGGGATTACAGGCGTGAGCCACCACGCCTGGCCTATTTCATATTTTCAATAATCAATTCTGTCATATACTATTTAACAACAATGATCTCTAAACTGATCTAAATTGTAGTACATAATATACACAGAATGCTATTTAACTGACATGGTTTTTAAGAATTACCTCCACATCTATTTGCACGTGTGTTTTAAAAATAAAAGGTACAAAAATGTTGATAGTTGAATATGCTGGAAAGTGGGACCAAAAGTTACATCAATGTACTTTTTTATTTTTTGTTAACCAACCTTCCTAAATTGTTTCACACATATGATAGCGTTTACCATGAAGATTAATTACACTTTTTGCATACGAATGTAATATGTATGGCTACAACACATTCATCTTCTAGTCACAAACACCCTTAGTATCATAGTTTCCTGCAAGCTTAGTTAGGCTCCATGTTCAGGTCGGGGTCACTATACACCCGGGATAGGTCAGGGTCACTATACACCCGGGATAGGTCGGGGTCACTATACACCCGGGATAGGTCGGGGTCACTATACACCCGGGATAGGTCGGGGTCACTATACACCCGGGATAGGTGTGGATACACTGCAGCCAGGAATTTGCCTCAGAGTCTCATGGGCCCAGCTGCCTGTGTGCTGCAGCTGCCATCACCTGGTGGCTGCCTGTCCAGAACGCCAGACGCTGTGAATGCCATGGCAGAGCAGGGAGCGGAAGTGCACCTGCGCTCTCCTCCCGCTCATCTGTGATGGTCTCGGGACTTGTCTCCTTGGATTGGACTTTGTGCTTTCCCCACATGCTTGTAAACCCCAAGGAGAGTGGTCTTTGTCAAAGGCAAATTTCCCGACATGTCATCACCCCACCCAAGCCGCTTTCTCCCCTTGCCTTCCAAATCCTCCACCCGGCCTCTGTGCCTTTCTGTTCTGATCTCTGCCTTCATAAAATCATTGCGGGGAGGAGATGGGGGTCTTGGAAAGAAGAAGGTAAGATAGCATAACAAAGTACACATTGCACCAAGAACTGACAGCGTCGCAGAGGAGGTTACCCCCATGGCACAGGTGCCTCCGTACTTGGACAAAGAAAACCACCTGCGGTCATGCTGCAGAGGAAGGAGAAAAGGGGTGTGGGGGCAGGCATTGGCTTCCAGATCCTAGTCTGACCACAGGGAGCTGATGTGAGGCTGCGGCTGCATGGTACACTACTCAAAACTAACCGGAGCTAGTTAATTTGTAAAAGAGCTTTATTGAGGTGCTTTGACCTAAGGTTTGCAGGTTTAAAATGTACAACATGGGCCGGGCGCGGTGGCTCAAGCCTGTAATCCCAGCACTTTGGGAGGCCGAGGCAGGTGGATCACGAGGTCAGGAGATCAAGACCATCCTGGCTAACACGGTGAAACCCCGTCTCTACTAAAAAATACAAAAAACTAGCCGGGCGAGGTGGCGGGCGCCTGTGGTCCCAGCTACTCGGGAGGCTGAGGCGGGAGAATGGCGGGAACCCGGGAGGTGGAGCTTGCAGTGAGCTGAGATCCGGCCACTGCACTCCAGCCCGGGCGGCAGAGCGAGACTCCGTCTCAAAAAAAAAATGTACAACATGATACAAACATCCATCATCCCCAAGAGGTACTTGTTTGATTTTTATTTTCTCTGAGTCTCATCTAGTCTTTGCTCCCTGTTTTCCTCTGTCTGCTTTCTTTGGGGTTGAGTATTATTTTTGTAATTTCATTTCATCTGCTTTGCTGGCTTCTTACTGTTATTCCTCGTTATTTCACCTTAGTGACAGGCTTAGGGCTTTCTGTGGACTCATTTACTTGACACACTCTTGTTAAAGGATGTAATGCTACTTCACCCCAAGCAATATTAAGTCTTTCAACCCATGAACATGGGATGTCCTTCTAGTTGTGTCCTCTTTAACTTCTTTCATTAATGTTTTTAGTTTACAAATATTTCATCTCCTTAGTTGAGTTTATTCCTGGGCATTTTGTTCATTGGGATGCTATTTTAAATAGGACTATTATTTAATTTCCCTTTTGGCTAGTTTATTGTTTTTGTATAAAAACATGCTTTTTGATATTGGGAAATTATATCTACATGCAAAAGAAGAAGATTGGCCCCCTATCTTACACCATAAACAAAAGTCAACTCAAAATGGATTAAAGACTTAAATGTAAGGTGTGAAACTGTAAAATTTCTAGAGAAAAAGCTGCTTGACATCGGTTGTGACAATAATTTCTTGGATATGACACCAAAAGAACAAGCAACAAAAGCAAAAATACATACATGGGACTACATCAGTCTGAAAAGCTTCTGCCCAGCAAGGGAAGCAGTCAGCTGAGCAATGAGATAACCTATAGAATAGAATGAGCTACTTATAAAACAAATATCTGATAAGGGGTTATTAACCCAAATATATAAGGGCTCCATTCAATGACAGGAAAACACATAATCCACATAAAAAATGAGCAAAGGACCTGAATAGACATTTTTTAAAAGAAGACATACAAATGGCAACAGGTATATGAAAACATGCTCAATATCACTAATCCTCAGGGAAATGACTATTAAAATCGCAATGAATTATATCACTTCACACCTATCATGAAGATTATTATAAAATAATTAAAAACTAAGCATGCTGGTAAAGACGTGGAGAAAATGGAATCCTTGTACATTGTTAGTGGAAATGTGAAATGGTGCAACCGCTATGGAAAACAGTATGGAGTTTCCTCAAACAATTAGAATTACCATGTGATCCAGCAGTCTCACTTACATAGGCAAAGACATTGAAATGAGGATCCCAGAGATATTTGCACATCCATGCTGATTGCAGCATTATTCACAATGCCAAAGGTGGAAACAAACCAAGTATTTGTCTGTGGGTGAATGGATAAAGAAAATGTTGTATATACACACAATGGAGTATTCTTCAGCCTTATAAGAGAGAAGCCCAGTCATTTGTGAAGACATGAATGAACCTGGAGGGTGTTTTGCGAACTGAACCAACCCAGCCTCAGAACAAATGCTTCATGACTGCACCTATATGAAGTATTTAAAGTAGTCAAGCTCATAGAAAACGAGAATACAACGGTGGTTTCCAGGGTCTGTGGAGAAATAAAAGTAGAGAGTTGTTGCTTAATGGGTATAAAGGTTCTGTTATGCAAGATGAGTAAGTTCTAGTGATCTTTTGCACAACATAGTGCCTTATAGTTAACCGTATTATATCATTTACTTAAAAGTGTTAAGAGGGTAGATCTCATGTTAAGTATTTTTACTACAAAAAAAAACCAAACCAAAACACCCATGAAGGTATGAAAAAAAAAGCTTTTGGAGGTAATGAATATGTTTATTACCTTGATTCCAGTAATGGTATCATGGTTGTATACATGTGTCCAAACTCATCAAAAGTGTAGTTTTTTATATAAATTATACTTCTATGTCTTTTCTAAAAACTCAGTGGTTGAGTACAACAGCAAAATGCAGGGTACATAAAAGAATCAGTGAACATAAAGTCAGAGCAATATAAATTTTGGAATGTGAATAACAGAGAAGAAACAGACTGGAGGGAAAAAATGAACAGTCAGGGAATTCTGAGATGACACAAAAATCCAACAGTTATGTTAATAGAGTTCTAAAAGAAAAGAAATAGGGTGGGGCTAAAAATGTATTAAAAATGACTAAAACCTTCTCACATTGGGTAAAAAGATAAAAACCTATATATTCAATAAATTAAATGAACACTAAGCAGGGTAACTCAAAAGAAATCTAACCAATACACATCCTTATCAGTCTTCTGAAAATTAAATATAATGAAAAAATATTGAAAGTAGTGAGAGAGAAATGACCAATAGGGGAAAAGCAGTTTGAATGAGAATGAATTTTTCATCAAAAACCACAGAGTACAGAAGGAAGTGGCATAGCATTTTATACATATTAGAAGAAAGAAAAAAAAAAAACAAGAAAATATCAACACAAAATTCTATATCCAGCAAAACTATTTTCATCAAATTGCAGTTGAATCAAGCCAATAGATCTATTTTAAAAAAGAAATAGCTAAAAGGACTATCTCTAAACAGGAAGTAAATGAAGTAAATGGTAAAAGAAGGAATGTTTGAACAGCAGGAAGAACAGAATGAGCAAAAAGAAGACCAAACAATAGATTTTTCCTCTCCTTGAGTTTTCTAAATTATGTTTAATGCTTGAAGCACAAATTATACCCCTGTCTGATGTTGTCCTAAATAGACATAGAAAAAAAAAATTATGATAATTACATTATCAATGAAGGACAGTAAAGAGACATAAAGAGAAGCTTAAAAGTTTCTATACTTCACTGGAATGAAGTAGGGAAAATTATAATCCCAAAAGTCTGTCATAGATTATGTATATAAAATGTAATATCTAAAGAAACCACTAAAAATGGTATAGAGATACAATCAAACTCCATAGATAAATAAAAATGAAATTCTACAATATATTCACGTAACCTATAGGAAGGTAGAAAAATAAAGCAGCAAAAATAGAAAAATAAACATACAAAATGAATTGACACACTTAAGCTCTAAAATATCAAAAATTACACTAAAAGTGAAAGATCTAATTACACCAATTAAAAGACAGATTGGTACAGTGGCTTACAAAATATAATCCAATTATATGTTGTCTATAAAACAAACTTGAAATATAATGATGTGGGCTTTTTGAAATTAAAAGGATGGATAATATATAATGTAAACATTAATAAAACATATACAGTAGTGGCTGTATTAATATCAAATAGACTTCAGAGTAAGTCTATATTTACCAGAGATAAAGAGAAATACTTTATAATAAAAATGACAATTCATTAAGAAGACATAGCTATCTCAAATACATATGCAACAAACAATAAGCTGCAAAATATTTGAAGCAAAACACAATAGTATTGAAAGGATAAAACATGCAAGTGTACAATTGTAATGGGAGACTTCAACACCCTTCTCAAAAAAGATGTAAAACTTGACATAAGATTAGCAAAGATGTAAGAAAACTGAACAAGAATTAACACAAATTCTAAACAATGTCTTCAGAAAATAGATACCAAGATCAGAAAAAGACAATACCAAAAACGGAGGAGAGAGAGAAAAATAAAAGGAAGGAAGGAAAAAAGGAAGGGAAGGAAAAAAGGAAGGGAAGAGGGGGAAGGAGGGGAAGGGAAAGAAAGAGAAAAAGAAATAAGAAAAAAGAGGGAAAGAGAGAAAGAACAAAAAGAGAAAGAAAGAAAAATAAAATAAGATAAAAATAGATTCACATATTTATATGGTTAACTAATTTTTGACCAAGTGGCTCAATCAATTAAATGGTGAAATAAAATATTTTGTTAAATGATTCAATAAAAATTAGATATTTATATTTAACAATTAATTCTGAATCCTGTTGTACTTCCTTCAAAAAGTAATCATTTTGAATAAACACAATACCTATGTTGACAAAGATGTGGAAGAGCCAGGCCTGTTAGGCAGTGCTGTTCATGCAGCACAGTGTGGAAAACACCTGTGCAGAACTTGCTGGCAGTTTCTTATCAATTTAAATAAGCATATGCCTTTGAACCAACCAATATTGCTCCTGGATATTTAACCAAGAGAAACGAAAAAAATATATATATATGTTCACAAAATATTTGCACAAGAATGTTTGTAGCAGACTTACTGATGAAGCCCCAAACTAGAAACAACCCAAATTCCATTCACAGAAGATTGATAAGCACATTCTGATAGTCATTGGATGGAAGTAACCCTGCAGTAAAAAGGAATAAACTAACGACAAAGCAACTTCATGATTTACAAAAGAATACTGTGGAATCCGACTGACAGAAGCCCCCAAACCAACAAAACTTATCTGTGGGCCAGGCGCGGTGGCTCACGCCTGTAATCCCAGCACTTTGGGAGGCCAAGGCTGGTGGATCACAAGGTTAGGAGTTTGAGACCAGCCTGGCCAATATGGTGAAACCCCGTTTCTATAAAAACATACACAAAAATTAGCTGGGCGAGGTGGCGGGTGCATGTAGTCCCAGCTACTTGGGAGGCTGAGGCAGGAGAAACGCTTGAACCCGGGAGGTGGAGGTTGCAGTGAGCCGAGATCGCACCACTGCACTCCAGCCTGGGCGACAGAGCGAGACTCTGTCTCAAAAAAAAAAAAAAAAGAAAAAGAAAAAGAAAACAAACAAACAAACAAACGTATCTGTGGTGATAGGCATTAGAGAATCCCTGGGGCATTGCCACTGGAGGGGCTTGAGGAAATTTTCTGGAGTGTCATACCTGATGGCTGGGAAAGCTGGTCACCCCCACCCTAATCTTATTAAGCAAATAGGCTTTCCAATTAATTGGTGCCGTCTTGTCTGCTTCTTACTGCAGCGTGCCTGGCAGAGAAGGGAAGATGGAGCTGCCATCTCGAACATGTCTAGTCCCCTGCTTCCTGCCGGAACTCACTCGTACAAGCTCCCAGCTCCCTTGTCTGTGTCTAACGCTCGACTTTGCAGGCTGCTCTTTTTAGAAAATGATTGGGGGCTGCTTTTCATTAAAAAGAAAAACCTTACCAAGGACTCCCCTACCCTTACTATGCGCCTAAGTAATTTCTTCATAACTCCTGTATCAGTATTGTGGGTTGTGGTGTTCGAGGTAATGATAGTGTCAGAAATCTCTGAATATCAGCACCTAAAATTTTCCATTTGTACCGCAACTGAAAAATCATAATTCAGTGTGGGCCAGAGTATGGGTGCAGATAGAGGGGTGTAAATGAAATGGGACTGATAATTTTTCAAATTGAATAATAGATAACGGGATATCCATCATACCATTCTCTTCCTTGTGTTTAAAGTACCTTATAATTAAACTGTATCTTTAAAACACTAGTCAGATTGAAGAAAGCAAAAATGATTAATAGAAAAGGGGCAGTATGAGAGAATTAGGGACTATTTGACATGTGGACTCATATTATGATTTATGTAGATCCATACCTGAAAGTAAGCTATCAATTTTAGCCATCCTGGAAATTAGAATGGAAATGTAGAAACATAAGAAAAATCAGTTTTTAAAAATTTTATCTAATTATAAACAACAAAGTGTACATTCAACAAATGAAGTGTAAATCAAGCAAATGAAGAAATTCATTCGCAGGGAATTTTTATATTTAAAAAGCCAGAAAGATCAGTATCTACTAATAAGATGAGATATGAGGATAGCATAAAATTAAAGACCTTGGTCAAGGACGTGGAATAGTATCTTGATTTATTTGGCAAATGCTTCATTAATATTATTTTTTGAAATGTGGCTTTACTTAGACCACTACATAAACAGGTAAGGATACTATTTTTGTATCAGACAGACTGAGCTAAGGCATAAACAAAAACTTCGTATATTACTGAAAATTTTGTAGACTATTGAAAGTCTGCTTTGATTGCGGACTTAGAATGTGTAGAGTTGAAGACCTGCTTTTATTTTCCTTCTGCAAGCTCAAGCTCCTTTAAGTTTGAAAGTGCAGATCATGTCTGCACTTAGAGCAATGAAAGAAAACAATACTAAAACTAGTCAGAGCTATGAGAATGTTATGCCATCAAATAATTCATGGCATGCTTCTGAAAATTGATCTTTGAACAGAAATATGATGTAAAGAGATACTCTTTCAGTATCCTTATTATAAACGAGCAATGATTGATGTCTGAGGGATGTAAATCATTTGGATTTGATTAATTCCATTATTTTCTTTATCTTCGACAGTGTTCCTTCTTCCACTAAAGAATAGAAATTTTAGAAAATTATTTTCTAATACATCTTCTGCTTCTTTCAACATTCCTCTGTGAAACTCTGAATTTTGAATATTTCTTCAGAAATTGCTTAGGAAAATAAATAATTAATGAAAAGCCCATGTATATTAATGAAGTCATATTTCTTGAAGTTTAAATCAGAGACGGTATAGATTTCAACGCTTGCCTCATAAATCTGTGCTTTCTGACAACTCTAATGAGACATCCAGGATCAACAATGAGAACACGTTTGACAACTGTGGCTGAAAAGCAATTTAATAGACAAGATCTTGATCTCCAATGAGAATAGATCTGGTTGGCTGAGCTGGAACTCTGAGAAAGTGTTTAGCCTGGGCAATGACTCAATGTTCTTGCATACTCACAATTACTCCTGTTCTCCTCCCTGAAGAATATTTATTTTTGTTGGTATTTGTAGCAGCTTTTGTTTCATAGTTATGAGAGACAGAGGTTTAGGTTGAGGATAAAAGGCCCGGCGAGAGGAGAGTTGGTGTCTGTGAGGGCACGTCTGTGTGGGGTTTGGTTCCTATGGTCAGAGGAGAGATAGAAATGAGGAGACATCATTGAAAATTCTATTTTGGTTTGTGGTTGTGGGATCTTTGTTGTTGATCTTGAGAGATTTGTTACAAGTCTCACCATAAACAAAGGGTCTCTGTGGCCCAATGGATCACAGGGTAAGGGAAAAGCTGTTCTCCCACCCTTCCTTCTCCAGCTGGACAAGAGGGGGAGGACCTAGGCAGCAGAAGTCTGCATTGTGACTGGAGTCTTGGTGTCAGCTTCCATGGTGATCTGATGTCTTGACGTGCTGTTTTGTGAGTTAAGGTGAAGCAAACTTTTGAAGAAAAGCTAAGAGATTCTTTGTGTCAGTCTAATTTCTAGAAATTAGGCTATGGAAGGATGCTATTATAGCACTTTGAGTAGAAAAATTAAATATTTTCTGCATTTGATGTAACAGTGAGAAAAGATTTGGAACACATAAGTTAGTTGTAATTTTCAGCTTTAATTTATTTGACAATATAAGAGAATGTGATACTTCTATAATTTACATCAGTTCATTTGTGGTTTCCCCTATCGGATGCTGAGTCCACTGGGATAGGAAGGGAGTGGGACGTCCACTGGAATAGGAAGGGAGTAGGACACATCAGAATTTCCACTGAGGAGCAAGGCATGTACGAGGTCAGACGCGGCTTGTTCCCATCAAAACTAGCACCGAAATTTGTTTCCCATGTGACAGTGTTGAGAGTAGGGCCAAGTGGGCAGTGTTTGGGCTGTGGGGACAGATCCCTCATGAACAGCACTCACAGGACCGGACTACTTATTGAGAGAGCAGGTTGCTCCTTCTCACTTTGTTCCTTTTGCACACGCTCACTTTCTGTCCTCTTTTCTGCCATGAGTTGAAGCAGCACGTGACCAGTCTTGGACGTTTCAGCCACCAGAATCATAAGCCAAGTAAACCTCATTTCTTTATAAATTTCCCAGTCTCAGGCATTCTGTTACAGCAGCACAAAATGGACTAAAACACATGGTTTTAAAGTCTCATAGATGACTCTGAGGCACTCTAGGTGGGAATCCTTCAACTTATTTAACATCATGGATTTACAGACTGGCTTACACTCAATGCCAACATCCCCAGGGATCTATGTATTTTAAACACCACGTGTACTGTGGACAATAAATCCTGAAACAATAAAGACATTTCAAACACCTGAATCCAGTCAGAACCACATAACCAGAAATATCCTTCTTACCATCTGAGTCTAAATCAAGAAAATGACTTCATCCTAGAACACCCCTTTCTCTGTCTTTATTTCCATTATCTGTAAAATGAAAATCATACAATTATCTTACTAAATGCATAGTTTCCATGAATTTCTTATTTTTCAAGAGAGACAACCATTTCCTGTGTATGCCATAATTATTATTTAAGGAAAATTCAAAATATTTAATTTTACCCTTCATCATACCTTTCATGAGTTTATCAATTTAATTTACTAGAAGAATCTAACACTCTATTCTTCTGAGTGATGCTGTATTTTGAAACTGACTTTAAAACTTTTTTTTTTTTAATTTAAATAGTTGATTTTATTCCTAGGTTATCCAACTTTTAGGGATTAAAAGAATATCAGAAGTAAGAAAACATGCTATCAGACACTCTGCTTTTTCTCTCTCTCTATCTCTCTTTTCCCCGCTTTTCAGATCATGAAGCTGAGCCCCAGGGAGATACCATGAATTTGCTAGGGCCATGCCTGGCATACATCTAGACAGAAAGCCCTAACCCAGAGTCTGTAGTTAAGCTTAGATGATGAGAAGAAACATATACTGAAAAAACAGAGAACACCCAACGGAAAAAAACATTTCCTCTATTTTCATTTTGTGAAGTTGGTGGATGGGCTGTGGTTTGCACATAAAACATGAAATGATACAGGCTCCTCTCTGAGGACTTAAATGTCAGGGAAAAGTCACAAAGATGCTTTGCGGTATCTGAAGTTGTAATCAATCTCCTTTTCTTTTCAGTGGTGTTTAGTATAGGTGAGAAAAATGATTTGTGAAATAGTTACTTAACCTTGTCACACATAACCTGGTATTCTGTTCAGTTTTTGTTTTTTTTTTAATCAAGCTCAAAATACAAACATGTTTTCAGTTTTCCTTTCAGTGATGTTACAATCAGTATGTGCAGTACTTACAGAATAACTTTCAGTTTTCAATAACTTTTTTCACTTTAATAACTTTCTGAGTTGTTGGGAGAAATGTCTAACGGTTTCTATAGTGATCCTGAACCTGAACAACACAGAAAAAAAAGTTCATAGATGTGAAATTCTAAAATAGACCAAGACTAGTGTTTGTCACAAGATTATAGACAGAGAAAATGTATTGCTATTATTTTCCTCAACTATTTTGCTTTCTTTCTTTTTTTCTTTTGAGATGGAGTCTCGCTCTGTCACCCAGGCTGGAGTGCAGTGTCGCCATCTCGGCTCACTGTAAGCTCCGCCTCCCGGGTTCATGCCATTCTCCTGGTTCAGCCTCCCAAGTAGCTGGGACTACAGGCGCCGCCACCATGCCCAGCTAATTTTTTGTGTTTTTAGTAGAGACAGGGTTTCGCCGTGTTAGCCAGGATGGTCTCGATCTCCTGACCTCGTGATCCGCCCGTCTCTGCCTCCCAAAGTGCTGGGATTACAGGCATGAGCCACCTCGCCCGGCCAACTATTTTACTTTCTTAATTAAGGAACTCAAACGTTGTTTTCAAGATTGAATGTTTAACCCATTTGTTTATTCACTAACTCGTTTAAAACATTTATCGTACACAAATGGGCAAGTTGAGAGAGTTGCCATAAGACAGCCTGGAAGGAAGATAAAGAAAGACACTAGCGCTGCCTTGACCAGGGCACTGTGATCCTCACACTGGGCCTAATGAATGAAGCTCAGTCAGCTAAAGAAACAGGGCCACTTCAAAGAGACAGGCAAGCACGTTTGGAAGAATGGTGGAGTTGTAAAAAACGTATTGTGTTTGATCAATGGCAATACATTGGATAAAGTGTGAATATTACATATTGAGTTTGTAATATTCGCACTTTTGTGAATACATATTTTGTGAATACACTCAATACATACTGAGTTTGAAGATGTGAATTTGTTGGGGCCAGAAATTCGAGGGTTCTTGTGTTGGTTTGAGTAGTTGGCACTTTTTCCTGTGGACTGTGGAAGAGACAGGGTGAGTCTGTTGTTCTAGGAAGACAACTCTTGATTCAAGCATCTGGGCAGCTGAAGTGGGAGAAGCTGGCCTCAGCTCCTATTTGTGGCAGTAACCCTGAAGGTAGTGAAGCATGATGGCAGCCGCCCGGCTGCTGAGGATAGAGAGAATGGAGTGTAATTTTGGGGGGCTGTAGGGAAAACGGAAGCCTTCATTCGGAGGCTTTGGACATACTGAAGATTAGGGTCCTCGCTGTCCCTACCACAGTGTGGCCGTGGCTTATCCAGATGGAAAGAATGCAAGGCTCACCCGACTACAGAAGGCAAAGAAGTAAAGGAGCAATGAGCGAATCAGCAGGAAAGGGAAGACAGGAGCAGAGGGCAGTGGAGAAATTGACAGCCTTCCCCCGGCGTGTCCCTGCTTGGGATTTATTCCCATGCTGGAGCCGGGTCATTGTTTTGCTTCTCCCTTATAACCATTGCCTTTGGAAGTACCTCCTATGCATTTCCAGGATACTCGTGTTCATAAGCTGAAAAAGCTCACTGCAAATTAGAAAGCATTCCAGATTATGATACCACCTCTCCCTGTTCTTTGCACACTTCACTCTACTATCTCTTACCTGAAAATCGGGTCATAGGTGTTGCTACCTTCAATGAGTGCTTAGAATTCATATTTTTCAAGTCTTTGTTATTTCTCTGTGAATCCCAGATGTGGGCAGAATAAGTAATATCTTCCTCTAGACATTGCTCAAACGATCAAACATATTTGGTGTTGATTGAGCAATTACCAAGTGACCCCTGTTATCACTATGTCCACTTTCAAAGCTCATTTGCCCAATTAGAACTCTTCAATCTAAGCGTAAACCTAAACAATTTGTATTTGCTTTAATGAAAATTTTAAGTGTATATTTTACAAATTAATATTATTTGCTTATGCAAATCTTTTATAGATAAATAAAATACCATATATCCATTTTATCCTATCAGTTATAAAAACGCTAAACTCTATTTGCCTAGATAATCATTTGCCTCTGCTCATGTATACATTTAAAATAGCCTTTGGGAAGCAGAACATATAAAAATGTGGCTTCCATTCAGTGAGTCCTTGCCACCTGCTACATAATAGTGAAGGCGAACATTTTTGAAGTTTGCTGAACTAAAGTTTTTTGTATTCATAATCTGATTTAAAACTCACAGCAAGTCCCATGAGAAAAGTATTTTTATTTTTGTTTAACAAATGGCTAAGCAGATTGTTAGATAAATAAACTTTGCCCAGAACTAGTACTGAACATGGATTTTCTGATTCAAAACCTTAACTGATGTTAACCACCATTGATTCCTCTGTCTCTTCTATAATTTGTCTTTAATTAAGCAAGGTAACTTACAACCACATATTTGGACCATAACACTTGCATTTTATTTAAAATTCAGTGTGCTTTGAGATTTCAACAATTTATAGTGATGGGTATTTAAAATAACACACAATTAGGGCCAAGTGTGGTGGTTTATGCCTGTAATCCCAGCACCTTGGAAGGCCGAGGCGAGGGAATCACTTGAGCCCAGGAGTTCAAGACCAGCCTGGCCATCGTGGTGAAACCCTTGTCTCTACAAAAACTACAGAAATTGACCAGGCATGGTGGTGCGCTCCTGTAATCCCAGCTACGTGAGGACGGGAATCGCTCCAGCCCTGGTGGCCGATGTTGCAGTGAGCCAACATTGCTCCACTGCACTCCAGCCTGGGCAACGGAGGGAGACTCTTGTCTAAAACACACACACACACACACAATGAAAAAATTTATTGCACCTGGTATGCGGATGCTGTTTGAAGAGAGCAGAGATATTCATGGAGCTATATTTTAATGGGGCACCAAAGTAGAAGTGATTGGTTTGTTCATTTTTAGGTTGGGTTAAGGAAATAAATTGACTCTTAGATAGTCATAAATGTAATTTTGTCCTGGAGAGATTGTGAATCATTTAGGTCTCATGCTTTCCCTTTTCCCTGCCACTTAGGAAGCTTGAATGAAATCCACAGAATCAACTGTGTGACAACTTACTTTGACTTTGCTAATGTTTTCTTCATTCTCCCTTTACTCATATAACCTCATATAACCTCTGTTGTTTTTATTTGTTTGTGCTATGTGTATTTTGTAAGCCATCTTGAATAATTGTTGGAACAAAACTGTATGCAATTAATTCAATAATTAAATAACTGGGAAAATGATATAATTTCGTGCTCAACAAACATATATATTATTGTGTATATTAATTTAACTCACGTTTATCTTTTACTTACCATGTGCCACCTGATCATTTATTTTAAAACTTAAAAAACAAAACTCTAAGTCTAAGCTGATATTCAAATGATTTCTGAAGTAGTTGAGTTTCCAGTTGTTTAAGTTATCAATAAATTAGAGAAATTTATTATATTTCATTATTTTACACAAGTATGAACATATTTTACAAAGAAAATATGTTCTTTGTAACCTGTCTGTATACAGGTTGAATATCTGTAATTCAAAAATCAAAAATCAAAAATGTTCCAAAATCTGAAACTTCTTGAGTGCCAACATGAGGTCACAAGTGAAAAATTCCACGCCTGACATCTTTGCTTTCTGATGGTTCAATGGATACAAACTTTGCTTCATACACAAAGTTGTTTAAATATTTTATAAAATTACCTTTAGGCTATCTGTATACAGTGAATATGAAACATAAATGAATTTCATGTTTAGACCTGGGTGCCATCCCCAAGTTATCTCATTATGTATACATACACAAGTATTCTAAAATCCAAAAACATCCAAATCTGAAACATTTCTAGTCTCAAGCATTTTGCCTAAGGGACACTCAACCTGTATTTTCATGTATAATATTTAACCTTTATATGTTACATGTGCTGTGTAATATGTATGCTATATAATAGTTCATTTATGTAACACTCAGTATGTGTACACTGTCATATCATAAATAATATAAAACACACATTATATATTCTGTTAATTTATATTTATTATATTATATTGCATTTATATATCATTGTATGCTTATTTTATTTATAATGAATAGTTATTGATAATAGTTTAGAGCTATATAATTATACATATTTGACGGTTTTTACCAGTAAAATTATTTAATATTGTTCAGCTTAGCATTTTAGGGGAAATTATTTAGGTACTGTAGTAAGAGGTGACATTAGAATGCAATGTGAACACATTATGTGATAAATAAGATAAATCATTAGCCGCATTCATAGGCATGAGAACTCCCTGCTATAGGAGCCTTGGGAATGAAGAATGGATTGGTTTACTCCCAGGAAATATAATTACAGAAGGCACATACAGGAGAGGGGATTAAATTTTCTCCTCGGGAAAACATGTAAGACTTAAACAGCGAAAGCAATTCAGGAAAACCAATTTCAGTAGAACTGCATGCTGGGAGAAAAGGGTAGTGCACTTTGGGAAATTAGTGTAGGTTAAGATTTAGGTAGAGTGGCGTATGGGAATCAGAGACCACAGTGAGAGACTTTCCTTCCCATGTTGGAATATTTAACATGAATTTGTACCTTAATGTTGACTATGGAGAATCCTGTCAAAACAGTATAAGTAAATAAATACCATCTCCATACTTTTAAATACCAGCTGTTTTCAACTACAAAACAAAATGAACCAGACAATAAAGCTCATCCTAGAAAATGGAAGTGACATAAATACTGCTTCCATAACTAAAAGAAAAGGGAACACCACATTGACATGTACATTGACATTAACATTGACATTCTGGGTGGATTCCTAAAGCTGACAGAACGTTAGTACACAGTGGCTTCCCCAGGCTTCTCTTTCACAAGACAACTATCATCATGAGTGAAGATGAGAATGAGCTGCGCTGGCCACTAGCCATCATTGGCACTGAGCTGCAATGCAAGTTCATTGAGAAACTACCAAAGAGACGCCATCCACAGGCAGGCCTCGGAGCAGAAGATTCACCTGCCATTCCCGGCACAGGCTGGGCACCCACAGCCCCGCACCCCGGCCTGGGGATCGCTCCTGCTCCAGCATGTTTTTGCTTTGAAAACTTGCATCTAATTGAATTATGCATTTCATAGTCTGGAATGGTTTTTTCAATGGTTTTCACTTAAAACTTGGCAAATGTGGGGAAAAATATGTTCTATAGGCTTTAAATTAAATGCTTTATACTTAAAGAGCTTTTAAGTAATACTCATTAAAAAAAAAACAGTAATTAAGAACCTTTTTAAGTAGCTCGAATTTCCAAAACTACTCTATGGTTATGTCACAGGATTAGAATTAACAGTTACTGTAACTGGATTTAGCAATCATGTAATGAGCCTTCATGGGGGTCATTTTCTAAGTTCTGGAGAATGTGGTTTCCATGTTGTTTCCTTTTGTCTTCTTAGCAAATTAATGGTAAGAATTTTGCTCCTAAAGTATGTGATTTGATTGGACACACTCAATTTTTCATTACAGGTCTCATTTTAATTCATAACTAAGTTATTGAATAATAAAAATTCCTCCAGTGGGATAGTCAGTTTTGTTCTTTATTCATAATCTTTTTAATTCAACAATATATGATTTTTGTCTACTAACTTATTAAAATTAAATGGGATTTCTAGACATAAAGTGCGCATATATTTGCATAGCTAAATTGGCTCTTAGCAAAATATTACCATGGACATAAATAATGGTAAGTAAAGTCAATTGATTAATTTTTTTGAGTTTTTAAATTCCTAAAAATAAATAATGACTGTTATTCAAACCTAAGGAGTAGCATGTAAATTAGAGAACACTAAAATATTAAACAGTCAAAATGGTCCTTTAGTAAATGTAGACCCAGAATGCACACAGTTGGGATAAAATTAAAACAGGACTACTATGTGTGTTTGTGTTATATATGTG
This sequence comes from Theropithecus gelada, assembly GCF_003255815.1. Taxonomy (NCBI): domain Eukaryota; kingdom Metazoa; phylum Chordata; class Mammalia; order Primates; family Cercopithecidae; genus Theropithecus; species Theropithecus gelada. The sequence goes on from NC_037676.1 coordinate 9,360,805, forward strand.
CATATTCATAATATGTGTTCTTAGCGTAGTAACATGATGTATTTGTGAATTTTAAACTTCTTTATAATAAGACTCACAATTACAGAATTCACCAAGTATTAACCAAGATGAAACCAACCCATTAGCCTTGACACCACGTTCCTGCCAGCTTAGCAATGTGTGGCTGGCAGGAAGGTTTCCCGAATGAACAGGGACCCTCGGGGCCACTGAGCGAAGCTGTAGCCATGCCCTGCGTCTCCGAGCAGCCCCTGTTGGTGGGAGCCCCCCTGGAGGTCACTGGGACTCAGTGCCCCAGAGGAACATGTTGATCTGGCAAAGAATGATTTGGTCAGTGCTAAGAAATGGGTCATTCCAGGTCCTCTGAGATAACCTGGGTACTTTTCTTGACCATTATCCAAGGCTCCCTATCCAAGGCTCCTCCTGGGCTTTGTCTAAATGGAAAAGAGGTTTTTTCCAGGGTCCACACAGGGCTTCCCAGGACACAACAGGACCCTGGGTAAGCGGGAGATGGAAACGTCATCCCTTATGGTCATAAGCGAGTTTGTGGGACCCTAACACTTTGAAGCCACGTGATCATATCGCCATCATATTTTAAATCAGACCTGCCTATTTCCGCCTCTTAGTTTGCCTGTCTGAACATTTCTGTTGTCTTTTTTTCTAAAAGTCTTTCTAAGCACATTGGTTTAATACAAACAGTTACATCTCCTAGGCACCCACGATGGGTTAGACAGTGTAAGATATATATATAAAATGCATACTTTATTCCATATGTTTTATTATACATATTAAATTTTATGTACAGCAGGCCTTCAATAACGAGGAGACTGTATATATTTATTTTCATTTGTCATCTATTATACTATATATTTTACACTTCTATAAAATATTAATTTATATAATGAAATATGTTATAGTAATTGTATGTATATAACCTCTTGATTATAAGGCTTTGAAGAGGGAGCACCATTTTGCCTGTTTATCAGGTGTGAGCAGAGGGACTCAGACGGCCCTGGCTCTGTCCAGATTTGATGTTAAACATAGGTGTCCATGAAGTGGAGCAGAGGACCTTCAGCATTTCACAGCAAGCCTCCTTGGATAGGCTGATTTTGTAATCCCTTGCCTCTATCTGTGTTATAATACATTGAAACCAAAGCTAGCATTTCAAAAATTGGGACCAAGTATTTTAGTTACTTGGGACCAAGAACATAAAGGTCTAGGGAATTAAATTAACATAAGGACAGAGTTGTTTGATAAATAAAAAGGTTAGTCATATTTCAAAATGTATATCCCTTTCAGAAAACATTGTTTTTGTTTTTTGTTGTGTTTTTTTTTTTTTTTTTTGACAAAGAAACTATAAGTCCTGTGTTTAACTATTTAAATGGTAAAAATAGAGTTCGGTGGTTTGCGGTGGTAGCACTGGCAGCCGGTGGGACGCCTGATTTGAAAGGCGTGTGTTCACCGCCCATGCCCCTGCCTGGGCTGTGCGGAGGGTGCCCTGCAGACAGCTGCACCCTGAGCGGGACCTTGACCGGTACACGGTGTGGGTTTGTCTTCTCTGAAAGGCCACGGAGAGCCCTGGTTGGGGGATGCGGTAACCCTGGGGCACCACAGTAAAGAGCTGTGCTGAGATGAAGACAGATCTGGGTTCAAATCCTGCCTCCACACATCACTGGAATAATTGAATAATTACCTTTGTGCTTTAAACCTGAGCTTCCCTGTCAGTGTTTGGGCGTAGGAGATTCCAAGTAAATAACTCCTAGGCTGGTGGATATGATGGTTCCATCGTGCCTGTCACACAGCTGGCACCTGGTCAACCTGAAGAGTGCTCACGAGTATGTGTGCGATTGCATGCTTGGGGGTGGGTCTGACACTGACAGGCATGTTGGAGACACTCGGAAGTGAAATCTCTAGAGTTAGTACAATCTGTCACAGCACAGAAGCTGATCGTTCACAACATTTAAAAGTCCAGTTAAGCATTTCTCCCATTCAATTGTACAAGCATGAATGGAAACAAGCGCACAGAGTACCTGCTAGGCAGGGCTTTCCGTCTTATTCTGTGCCATAGAACTCGCATGTTAGAATCTCCCATCACAAGAATCATCTCCCTGCTACAAGTAATATTAGGTAGGTCATTTAGGTTCCTGTGCCCCAGTTTCCTATGTGAAACAGGCACGGTTACATTGCAGCCCCACAGGCTGGGAGGCTCAAGGATTCGGAGCTTGCAAAGGATCTGAAAAATGTCAGCTCATTCACGTTAGACGTTAGGACGCCTGGTGTTGCTGCAGGTGGTGTGGACTGGTCACCCACCTGAAAATCGTGGATACTAAGGATTGGGGAGGATACATTCCTCAAAGATAGGGGGCAGTGTGGAAGCAAATAAAAGATTCTTGTAGTGACAGGCCCTTTAATTCCCTGTCCACACACACATCCCCTGAACTGCCTCTCTTTCCCGCTCACGTGTTACGATACCCTGCTGAGTGGGACACATGCACCTGGGGCCAGAAAGGTTGCTGGAGGCAGTTCTTTGGTTTTCATAACAAAAGAACCATCCATCCACGCTACGCGCTGAACAGTTGCGCAGGCTGCACATACTCCTGGTTAAGCCCCCCAAGTAGACAGGAGCTCCTGGGCTGCAGAAACTCATTTGTAACTTAGCAGGGGTCTCTTCTAGGAACAGCAGGTGAGGATTTTGTTTCTAACACATTTGAAGATGCTTAAGAAGCATTTGGAAGTGCAGGCATGGCCTTAAGGAATTTAGTCGCCAGCAGAGATCCCTGAAGAATGACAGCTGAGATAGGGCTGTCGGAGAAAAGAAAGAGAAAGAATTTTCTTTCCCTGCCCTACAGTGGAGCTCTTCTGCAAACGTGACCCTTCGAGGAAGACAGAGAGAGTGTGAATGAGCAGTGAATTCTGGGCCTGAAGAGTGAGACAGACCCTTAAGAACAGAGTAATCACCCAAGGCGGGAGACACCCTCGGGGTGAAATATGAAGACACAGCTCCCTGCGTGCGTCCCTGAGGTCATGTGATAAAAATGGTAAAATTCCCACTATATTCAGGGAAGAACTATTTAGCCTATTATTCATATTTTTAAATTTAATATCTTATTTTGATATGTATCCTGACAGCTATAAAATAGGATGTTTTCATTGCTTTTCATGCTACCCTTAATCTGTGCTGCTGGCACAAGTTCTAATGCTGTAATCAGCTGAGGAAGAGGAAGACCAGCTTAAGCAGACTTAGCTGGAGCTTGCTCTTGGAGAACTTGCTAACTTAGAGAATTAGCAGGAGAATGTGAGTTTTTCACATCTAGGTCGCCCTTAGGAGCCAGCCCTGTCTTTCTAATAAGGAACTGTGGATTCGTCATAAACAGCCTGTGGGAAGGAAGGCGACATTCTCAGCCCATTGCGTAACAGAAAGACAGGCCAAGTCTTGGAAATCAGCAATTAGCACTTCACATCGCCAACTCAGCTGACCTGCCAAGAAGCCAGCATGCCCAATAGTGAAATAGCCTCATTTTCGGACGGGCTCCCGAGGGACCCCATGGATATTACACTGTAAAAATGGTCCCTCTTTAGAAGGCACTTTTCTGCCAACAACATAATGTAAGTGCGAGCAGGTAATTCTTTATTAAATGACCTATACATCTCTGGGAAGCACGTACCACAAAGGAGATGGTTTATATGAGATGCGTTTTATGTTTTCAGAATCCTCATGGTAAAATGTCTCAATGGGCATTAGGAGTCCTGGCAGCGCTGCCCCTGAAACAATAACACGATCGTTCCCTTCGTCCTTCTGAGATCCCTGTGGGTGGCCTGACACAGCTATTTCCTTCAGGGCAGCAGGGTTGCTTTTTCAGCCAAGTGACTGGCTAATTCAAAATACAAAAGAAGATCTAAGCTGAGAAGAAACCCAGCAAGACCATGGAAAATTAATGCTGAGACCCCTTCATAAACAGGGAAAAACATCGAAGTACTACGTTATTTCTCTAAGTAGGTTAAGAAGGTTTTGGGCATCTGTTTTGTGCTGATTTGAACACTGGGGCTATAAAAATGACGAAAATACAGAGATTGCCAACATGCCACAAAATAGAGAGACGGAATACGAGTGTGAGCAGATAGAAAACCAATTAAACAGAATATGTTAAGTCCTGTTGCATACATATGCCTAGAGAGAGAGGCTTGGGAACATGAAATGGTCAGGCATTGGGAAAGGCGTTTTGTAAGTGAATTTTGAGTCATATTTAAAGGGTGGATATGTTTAAAGGGAGACAGGTAAAGGCATTTAAAGCAATGTAGGCAAGATGACAAAAATACTTCGATAACTATCTCTGTTAATAAGGAAAATGAAAATATGCACAGGATTCACAGAATGCTTGTAGTGTTGGTCTCCTAAATGATGCTTTGGTGTAACTTTACAGAAAAGTAGGTAAGGAGATGTTATTTTATATATGTATATATTTTAGGATGTAGTGTTAACCTCTGGATTAAATAATGATTTGCCTCAAGTTTTCTAACCGAAAGTAGAATTTAGTTGACCACTAAGATTTCTACTAAGTTTCAATTGCAAGGCAAATTTAACATACTTTAATACATTCACTTCTCAGATGTTCTTAAATGAGGTATTTATATTAAATTTGCTGAAATCCTTAATCAAGTAAGAAGGCCACATGTAGTCACACAGGCAGCCATTGGCAGAAAGTATAATTGCTTATTTTTATGGATAAGAATATGTGGTTATGAATATATCAGTCGAAAAGATAGCCTGGGAATTCATAATTAAATGTAAGAAAATTCTACCCTGAGGCTAACATTGAAATTATTAAAATACCTTTCAAATTTTCTTTTTAATGCAAAAGTCCTTCTGAGAAGACTGGTTTAAATATTTAACAGTCTTAACAATCTTAACCTCAGCCAAAACGTATTAAACTTTAAAAAAAAAAAAAACAATGCACTTCCAGCTGTCCCCAAGAGCCTCACCCTCTGCTTCAGATCATATGAAGAATATGTAAGGCCTGTCTGCGGTCAAGTGTGGTTGGTTATAAATCTGGCTGGGAAGTTTGAGTGAGTCTATCTTTGAAGAAAACTTGATATTTAGTGAGCGCATGGTGTTGTGTTTTACAAATTTGCTACTTAAATCCAAACTGTTAAATGGGCTGAGGATAACAAAGAGAAACAGGAACAGGGTAAGTCATAGTCTAAGCTCTGCGGGGTGCAACCTTGGCCAGGCAGGATCATCCTGTGGACGCGTGCCCCTGTGTCCTAAGAGTCTCAATTACTTGGTCTCTGTTTGGCCCCAGGTATCAGGAGCTTTGCAGGCTTTCTACAGCTTTCTAACGTGCAGTCTGGGTTGAGACTACTTTCCCAGAATAAGACAGCACCCGGCCCCACCTCTCCAGAAGTTTGGAATCGTGTAATGAAGACACTACATCTTAGAACTTCATAATTTAACTCTACGCTGGAGGTCTCCATGTTCTTCCCCACAAATTTCTAACAATATTAATGTATGTACATATCACTTCATGGTTTACAAAATGCATTCACAGGCTTTATGTCACACAATGCTCTGATAAATTGATGCTACATCAATTACACATAGAAGACACCCAAGATGAACTTAACCAGACAATCTATCATTCACGATTCAAGCTTATTCGGTAGATGTGGTCAGTGGTTGGAAATGTTAAGCAATCTGCCTGAAATAATAACTCTACAAAAAAATGGAAGTCAGGTCATCTCAACTCAAGTATGTTTTGCTTCTCTTCTAACCTAAACAACTTTTGCAAAACCACATTGCACTTCTGACTTGGAGGGGATGGAACCTTCCAGTAGCCTTGCTCCACCCGGGAAGGGGGAGCAGAGGAACTGGGTTGGACACATTGGAATTAAAGTCCCTAAACCATTCCGTTTTACAGGAAGCGCTGTGGCCCTTGTCCATAGAATAGATAATTCAGCAGTGCTCACACACACTCTGAGGATTCCACTGTAACATCACAAATCACTTTGCATTGCACCTATTTATTTTTACATCTGGTTCACTTTACCGTGAGGTCTTTAGTCTCTGTCATTCACACAATCACTCAGCAAACATTTATCTGTGCCAAACATTAGACTAGACACTAAGGATGCACAGAATTATAAAAGAATTCAGGAATGAAATATATGATTGTGATAGAATGTAGTGAGTGTAGCAATATACATATGCAACAGTGGTAATAGTTGTGATCCTAGGAAAATACAGTTTTGATGTTATTAGCATCAATTTATTAATATTTGCCAAGCATGTACTACTTTTACTTCTGAGGAAAAGTCGTCTCTACCTTTTCTTAGCTAAATAAATTGGATGAGGGCTCCATTTCTGTTAGTGTCGCTCTCTCACGGATACAGAACCCGTGATACCGTGTCCTACTGTGCTGTGTGAGGACTGTAAGAAAAAGCCCATAGAAAACAAGAAAGTACTTGACATGTTTTTAACGTTGTTAATTCGTGAAGCAAAGGGAATCATTTTCATCATTTTTCTGACAACCAGATGATCTGTATCTAAACATGAGAGAAGTGTACTTTATTCACCACTGCAAGAAAATAAAACAAGGTCGAAGAAGTATTCTTAAGGTGGTGTATGTCCCTAGTGTCCTTGGCTACTGAACATGCCTGAGCTGGTTTCTGCCTCACACACCGTGGCCCTAAACACAGTGAGAGTCACCTCCTAGTGGCATCGTGTTTGATTAGACTCCATTAATGTTCCTTAAGTAGCGTGACTTTCAATGACTGCTTCATAACTTAAGCAGCTAAATTTATAATTGAGACATTGTGTAATTTATCTACAAACGCGAAATAATCCGAACATCTTTTTGAGGAGATGCTGATATGAAACCACTGATTCAATTGCTCTTGGCCAATCTTGATTTGGAAATTCTTCTAGATGAAAGAAACACAGACCAGTTAAATATTTTCAGAGTCTCCACGCCCCAATCTAACAAAGTGTCTTTACTGTGGGACTAGATGACCTCTGAAATGTCAGGGACAACAGCCAACCAGCAAGAACTTTAACAGGCACAGAGATAGAGGAAGCCACCCATATTGTTTATAACACACCCCAAAGCTTTTCATGCTCTATTTCCTTACCCAGCTTTATTTTACTTTATGGAATTTTCCACCAAGCTGAAAGCATGTTCCATGTCTATAACGGCATGTGATGTTTATTTATTCTGCCTCTCAAGTAGGTGCCATGATAGGGACCTTGTCTCATTCACACTGTGGCCCCAACATCTAGGACAATGCCCTGTAAATACTGGAACCCAATAAACATTTATTGAATCAACAATAAAGTTGAACTGGTGTCCTAAATCAGGATTTAGAGGGTGGATTCAGAGGTTCACAGCTTTGGATATGATGGCCCATTTCTTGCCCACACCCAATGAATTGAAGGAAGAAAATCTTCGAACAAATTGATAAATTTGATTCAGTTTCACAGATAATGTCGTCCCTTAACTTTCTTGCATAGTATTTCTGTTCTTCACTTGTGCAAAACTCCCAGAGTTTCCTGGATTTCTCTACCATCACTAACAGAATTGTTTCTTTCCTTGCCATGAGCAAAGAAACCGGTGTGGGCTCTTTCTCTGCTGTTCTTGAGACTGTCGAAGTAAGATGAGGAAGGAGTGAAGCCTTCAGAGAGTCACAAATCTTCCCCTGCATTTTGCATTAATAAATTTAGTTACACATATAGATTAACGCTACCATTTTCCAGGCAATGTTATACATTTTTGAGTGTTTACTCCTAACAGACATTAAGAAAAATTTCAATATTATGAAGAACACTTGATGAATTTTAGACATTATATTCATTCTCAGAGCTGAAAAATAAATACATTTAATGCACCATTGGTTCATGGAGGATTTCTCTGAATGGTTCTGATGAGACTCCCCCTCTTCAGACTCCCGTGGCACTGATCTGGATGAATTCATGTGAACGTGTAAACGCAAATCTGGGCATTGCTATGTTCCAGCAGCACTAGAAGGGGGAAGAGAGACAAACATTAGGGTGGGAAAAATTCCAGTGAGAAGGATGGTGGAGACTGGGAAATCGCACCATAGAGATTTTGAAGAGAACACAAAATCTCAAAGGAGGAGGAGGCTTGAGATTGTGACTGTGAAGAGAAGAACTTTGAAAGGTTTAATCTTTTTCTTTCCCTCTGAATTGGAGAGCAGGATTTCCAGGGATGACCACCAACAATGTGACTGAAAAATAGTAAAACCTGAACAGGTTGGTGACTCAGGAACAGGTTGCTGACTCAGGAACAGGTTGCTGACTCAGGAACAGGTTGTTGACTCAGGAACAGGTTGGTGACTCAGGAAAAGATTGCTGACTCAGGAACGGGTTGCTGACTCAGGAAAAGGCTGGTGACTCAGGAACAGGTTGGAGACTCAGGAATGGGTTGGTAACTCAGGAACGGGTTGGTGACTCAGGAACAGGTTGCTGACTCAGGAACGGGTTGGTGACTCAGGAACAGGTTGCTGACTCAGGAACGAATTGGTGACTCAGGAACGGGTTGCTGACTCAGGAACAGATTGCTGACTCAGGAACGAATTGGTGACTCAGGAACGGGTGACTGACTCAGGAACAGGCTGGTGACTCAGGAACGGGTTGCTGACTCAGAAACAGGTTGGTGACTCAGGAAGGGGTTGCTGACTCAGGAACGGGTTGGTGACTCAGGAAAAGGCTGGTGACTCAGGAACGGGTTGGTGACTCAGGAAAAGGTTGGTGACTCATGAACGGGTTGGTGACTCAGGAAAAGGCTGGTGACTCAGGAACGGGTTGGTGACTCAGGAAAAGGTTGGTGACTCAGGAACGGGTTGGTGACTCAGGAACAGGTTGCTGGCTCAGGAACGGGTTGCTGACTCAGGAACGAATTGGTGACTCAGGAACAGGTTGCTGACTCAGGAACGGGTTGGTGACTCAGGAACGGGTTGCTGACTCAGGAACGGGTTGGTGACTCAGGAACGGATTGGTGACTCAGGAATGGGTTGCTGACTCAGGAAAAGTTGGTGACCCAGGAATGGGTTGCTGACTCAGGAAAAGGTTGGTGACTCAGGAACGGGTTGCTGACTCAGGAACAGGTTGCTGACTCAGGAACGGGTTGGTGACTCAGGAACGGGTTGGTGACTCAGGAATAGTGTAAGAGTTTCCACAGCATCCCTAGAGGATGAGATGCTGACTCAGGGTTGGCAGGGGCACCTCAACTATGGCCTGGGAGAGCAGAAGTTCTGCTAGATCCAGCAAGATCTTTGTCTATTGAGGACAAGGCACTCCAAACTATTTTTAAAAAGAGACATGCCCTTAAGGCTTCTAAAATTTCAAAAACATCAAAGAATTATTTACTTTTCTAGGGATCCTTCTTCAGATCCAGAAACATTAAATTAGACGGTACAAAACTCCATCAGAGAAACCCCATATGGCTCCAGTCACCAGCCAGCCCATCACTCATTTTGTAGTTTACACGTGAGTGTAGTCATTTTTCTGGCATTCCAACAATCTGGGAATCCATTCATTCAGAAAACGTGTATTGGACATCCACATTTTGGAGCAGACAGTGTCAGCTTAGCCTGGTACTGCAAATATAAATAACAATTTGTTTCTAAACCAAAGAAATTCCCAGTCTAGAAAAGTGGCAGTTGTGCAAATTAAAAAGTGTGGATTACAGTGTAGGATCACTTACCCAAGCCGAGCCATGTCAACGAGGAGGAATAATAAGGGAAATTTTCAAAGACGAGATCAATAATTAAGGACAGCCTTAAAAGTTACTGCCCAGGAAACAACCCAAAGATCTGTCAACAAATAAGTGGATTAAAATTCCATAACATATCCATACAATAGAATACTATTCAACAATAAAAAGGAGCAAATTACTGATATCTTCAACAACATAAATAAACCCAGAAGTAAATAGAGTCAGTGTAGAAGCTAGACACAGAAGAGCACCTTACTGTCTAATTGCATTTATATGAGATTTAGAAAATGCAAATACATCTTTACTCATGAAAATAAGACTGTGGTTGAAGGGGAAGGAAGATGGGTATGAGAAAATGATTTTGGGGTGATGAATATGTTAATTTTCTGGATTTAAGGTGAATAAATATGTAGAAACTCATAAAGGTCTATACTTTATGTTTGTGCCATTGCTACAAATCAACGAAACTTTAAAAGGCAGGAAAATCATACCCAGAGAAATTGTAGCAAAAGTAGTAGGATTGTATCTTTGGAAGCAAGGAAGAAGAAATGTTCAAGAAAAGATGCTTTGCAAAGTCGTATGCTCCAACAAGATTGTATGCTAAGAACATCCAATGCATTCCATTGGATTTTGTATTAAGAAGTCTTGAGAGTATTCATTAGGAAATCTGATTGGCGTGTTAAAGTGAACAAACTTGATTTCAGTGTGTTGATACATTAGGGGATGATGAGAAAATAGAGACAATGGCAACTGGCCATTATTTAAAGAAATCTGGATTTTAAAAGTGAGGAATAAAATGCTAACTAGAAAGAATGTTGCATCACTAAGAAAGATGAAGGTGATTTTGTTGTTTCTGTACTGTTAGGGTGGGGCACCTGAATGCACCTATAAACTGTGGGCTGAATCCAGCAGACGTGGAAGAGACGAAAGGACAAAGCATGGAACACAGACAGCCGTGACTTCTGACAGATGTTAATAATACAGGACGCCATGAGGCAGACATAGATATGATTGTCCTTTTGGAAGCACGAAATGAAAGAAAGATGAAGGGCCATCTTTTTTTTTTCAAAACCTCAGCCCCAATTTCTGTTTACAGAAAAACTTGTACGTGCCTTTTGGGTAAATGTAGTTTATAGGAAAAGATTATTGTGTACATGAAAACCATTATGAAGAAAGTCACTGATTTAAGAACAACATATGCGTGTTTACCTACCAACATTTCAATAGTAAATTCCATTTTAGCCCAAGATGTTGATGGGGAAAGGCAGTGTCTTAAAAGCTAAGGGTAGCTTGAAAGAGAAAAATGGAATCTCGTGATCCGACCAAGCAGGGGCCTCCAGCACTGCACAGATAGACGCACATGGGGGCCGATCCCACTGGAACGAAGCTCTGCCCACAACCCAGCTCAGTGACTGGCCTGGCATCAATCCCAACACTAAACTATTCTCAACCAAGAAGACTAGAGATCTCCAATAGGAACTCCAATATGTGAGAGCTTTTTGAACCAAAGTCTTAAGTGTATTAGCCAGTATTTTTCTCCATCCTTGTAGAGTTCCTTTCTTGAGAACCTTGCTCTGTTCATGCCAGAGCAGACCTGGCGGGGAGCTTGCATCTGCCACAGCATTTACTTGTATCTTCTGCACGCCTGAGGCAGCCTCGACATGGACCAGAAGGCTTGGGGGCTTTCCTGTCTTTCATTTGCCCTGGATCTCAGGAGACAGTACACTGAGGGGTCTCTGAGGGAGAGATAGAGGAGAGAAACACAGTAAAAGAGAGGAAGAGAAGAAAGATTTTGTTACTGGTGCCTAAATAGCTTTTGGGGAAAAAATCGTTGCTATATAAGACATAATAAGGTACAGCACTGTTTTGAGAAGTTTTCTGTATTAACGTAATAAATCTTTGGTTGGAATGCTCACTCTAGGGGTTGCCAGGTAACCTTTTTATGTGTTCATATAATTTATACCTCTTTGTGTATAGAACTATTGAATATATCATTATTTGTAAAGCTGCTTAAATGTCCAGCTCAGCACATTGCTTATATACAAACATAACTGTTTAAAGAAATAAGTGATTATATATATACACACAGAGAGACATATACGTATTTTTATATGTCTGTGTGCTAGAAACAGAAATATAGTGGTAAAGATCACACGTGATTTAACTTCAGTTTTTCAGAAGTTAGCAGATAATACATGTTCAGTAACTTCTGAAAGACTTCAACATTCCTAAAACGTTCATTTGTAAATTCAAGTCACTTTCCCTTTCATATGCTATGTGAAAAATGAATAAATATTCTGAAGAGACAAAAGAAAAAAAGAACAAAAACAAGCAACATTTTTAAAAAGAGAAAGGTAAACAAAACTACTGTCAAAACACACCACTATTTACAATCACTAATCCTAAATGCTAATAGCTCTATTTCAATTTTCAGTACCATTGCACATTTGTGAGATTGAAGGTGTTCCATTTTATGCCCATATTTTATATTTTATCGTAATAACTGAAGACTAAATGTTTCGCTTACTTTGCAAAAATTATCATACGCTTTAAGAAATACTTTTAAAGCTAAATGCCACCCACAATTACTCTAGGTCTTCTTGAGGCCCTAAGAATTTCTGCATAAAATCTCATCAAAACTGTGATTTGCTTTGCATTTGTTGGCATTTTTTCTGAAAGCAGCTGCCAAAGGTGCTACCTTTTGATGGTATGAGATGAATGTGAGGGCTGGAAAATGAAATCAACATTCTTCAATAAGGACCTGTTAGGGAGCCAAGTCCATAATTGAACAGGTACTGCATACTTTCACCGTGCCTCATAGCTAATAGTATCTTCAAAGCTTTGAATATCTAGAGAGAGTTTCTGTGGAGCTCATTGATCTCCAAGTAAACATATTTTAAAATGATTCAAAGTTAGAAATGCTTTAACTCTTTTCCTGATCCCACTCTTATTTTATAATTTTGCAAGGTATTTAAAAGTTATAAATATTGAAAAGGATCTTGGTGCTTGATATATAAATTATTTCTATTAAAATATTTTTCATGCCTTAAAGGAGAGTTAAAATACTGGATAATAAACTTTTTTTTTTTAAATTTCAAAAGTCATTCGAAACACATGAACACTTCCAATCCAACCTCAAATAACTTCAGAATCATGCAGTGATTAATAGTGTTGCTTTACTCTCAACACCCTCCAGCAGTTCAGAATTCCTCAGTCAGGTTTCTTTGTGCCTTGAAGTTGTTGACAGGCCACAAGCTTCAATCACAGTATTGTGTAGTGATTTCTCATCATCCAGTACTTCTTTTAAGTCACTAATATAACTTTGAGTAGCCGGAAGCTGTGTTAACAACAAGAGTTTACACGGAAATATTTATTTATGTATTTATGTATTTTTGCAGTCCAGGAGATTAAAGATACAATTCAGGTGAACTGTTACATGGTAAATCCATGTCAACAGCTGAACTCTGATCGGGGCAAGGGATATATAGGCAATGAAAGGTACGTAAACATCATGTTTCCTCTGCAGGCTGAGATGGATGCATTTTAAGGAGGAAAATTAATTCATATGAGATAGAAACACATAGGAATCATAAATGCAGAAGTACACAGGAAGAGGAGTAGCCTTGGTATTTCTAAACATACCCATCAACACGGAAAATTCTCATAAGGGAATAGTGATAGTTAAGAAAAATATTCAGAACTTGAGATAATCAGAATGTAGCGCTTTCCGTTTCACGTCAGCGTGCACTCAGAAATGAGTTGTGACCTTTGTGAAGATAAATATGTCCTGCTGTTCCTCCCTCAGAAAATCCTAAAGGTGACAGCCAGAGGCCTGGCTGGGGAGTGGCTCCTGTGGGGCAAGGGGTATCCAGCAGGAAGAAGGCGAAACCCTGACAGCCTCCGCTGCGGGCCAAAGCCAGCTTTCCTGGCTGGGGAAAGCACATCCAATCCCACCACACGCTCTTCTGTAACAGAAAATACTTCCGTGGACTTAGTGCTCCCAGTGGTAAGGAACACAGACGGCTGGTCCTGTGCAGGGTTCCTGTTCCCGTCCATAGGTGTGTTGAGGTGATGGGTCCTCTTTTTCTCATCATCAAATGCCCCGAGCCCCAGGTCAGTTTTCCACAGCGCAGGGTGGAGAGAGGGAAAGAGGAGGCCTGGTCCCCTGCACCGGCAGAGGCCTCTCTTCCTCCCGGGGCCTGGCCCTGGACCCTTGGCTCTGTCACTGAGAAGTGTCTAACACAACCTGTCACCCACACTCTCCCGCAGCGTCCCGAGTCAGCCACTCACAGCCATTATTCTCTCCACGTGAAACTGTGAAATGAGGACATAGAGGGGGTGGAACTAAAGAACCGGCTATTAACAGACTTACTTAAAAAGCATTTCACTTTAATATAAAAATTGATTTCATTCAAAAAGGTAATCAATGCACATAAAACATTTAAAAGTATCAAAAGATGTACGATTATCCTCGACATTTGGGCACTCAGTTTACTTCCTCAAAGTCAAATATTGTTACTAATGTGTTATGTATTATTAAAGGGTTAATTTTAAATATAAAGAGTAATTAATGCTGTCAGAGGAATTATAAGTTTTTTTTTTAAAAAGTACTCATTTGGAAGAAATGATTTTAATCTTTCAAAAGGAAACATAAAATATTGATAAAATGATATATATTATAACATTAAATACATGGATATTCTATAAATATATATGTGAATTTATACATACATATCCTAAATGAGGATGAGAGTCTCCTCATCTAAGTCTAAATGAGAAAACATTCAAGAATTTTACTTGACCAAAAAGGTTTGAATGATTAAATTATAGTGTAATGATTAAAGCACAGAAATTATGTGTGTTAAAACAAAATGGAAATGGAGACCAGGCCTGAAAAATACCTGAGCAAACAAAACCACTTAGGTTTTAAAGACACGAATTTTCTTTTCTTTTTTTTTATTATTATACTTTAAGTTCTAGGGTACATGTGCACAACGTGCAGGTTTGTTACATATGTATACATGTGCCATGTTGCTGTGCTGCACCCAGTAACTCGTCATTTACATTAGGTACGTCTCCTAATACTATCCCTCCCCACTCCTCCCTCCCCACAATAGGCCCCGGTGTGTGATGTTCCCCTTCCTGAAGACACAGATTTTCTTGTTAGTATAACTTCTCATTCATATCAATAATTCATAATTAAATAGATCCTTACATGTCCTTAGTCAATATGACTGAATCATATGAGTTCACTGTTGACATTTATGTGTTTCAAGAACATCATAATTATTGATGGAAAGAGACGACATAATTAGAAGGCAAGTAATTTTGACATAACTACTAAATCTGAAATTTTCTATTAATAGTTATGGGACCCAAATCTCAATGTCATACTCTCTAACATGAGAATGTTGGACTTAACGATTTACTGAGTTTTTTCTAAAATCCTATGATTGATTGGAACACATTTCTAAAATGTAATCAAAAGGAATTATTTCACAAAAAATGCATAAGCCACGTTTAATATATTAGATCAGACTGATACATGCTAAGATTTGATCCAACTGATTGTTCGAAGATGCATTATTGAAATATTTTACAAAAAGTAGACCGCAGTGCCGTGCTGTTGCTTATTTATATTACAGGAAATACCACAGCTATGAATAAAAGTCACTATTCTGTCATAACTCATATATTTATTACAAGAGATGCAACGTTTATTTTCCTTAAACAGATAGACCTGAGAAGCAGCTCACATCCAAAGAATCTTTTCTCCTTTCAGATAACAGCAGATCCCCGGCTGTCACCTATGCCCAAAAGCAACAGGCTTCTGTGGCTTGAAATCAGCTCCAAGAGTCCTCATTCTGTAAAACTTAACTTCCCATCACAATGTCTGGGGAATTCTTCTTCATTTCGTTTGTTTTCCACAGAAAATTATTTTTATCTTGGAAAGCAAAACTTCCCATTAAGGACAAAATCATTTTTTCAAAAATACAATAAGCAGTGCACAAAATTATTATTTTATCCACAAAAATCTGAATGTCTGAATATTAACAAAATTGGAGAGCAGTATTAATTTATAAAACAAAAAGAAAACTTATACTCAATGAAGCAAAAATGGAAAAACAATAATAGTGATGATGTTCTAAGAGGTTGAAAACATGTCTGTAATTTCAAAAGCGCCTGTTTATAAGCCTAGGGACAAGTTGCACCGCCACTCATTCCCCACAAGAGACCCTCAAAATGTGGTTATAGACTGGCCCTTCCTGACAGTCCAGGAATTTTCTCCAGGGGTTAGTCACTGAGCTGCCCCTGGGGCAGCCCCCACTGCAGGAAGAAGACAGAGGAGCTTGTATCTGCTGCAGGCTCTCCTTGAACCACAGGGCCCCCACCTCCATCCCAGGACAACCTGGGGATATGGAACCCATGGAGTATCCTGGTACTGCTGAGCGAGATGAGACACCGATGCACGTCTGTTTGGTCAAACCCATAAGGACAGGTTTGAAATGCGGAGGCAGATCTCCCAGACTGCATTGCACCTGACATGGAATTACACCCCACTGCCCATCCACACACAGCTAGTCGCACTCAACAGTGACAAGCTGACTGGGCCAGGCCACGTGGACACTTTCCCAAGACAAAAAGATTTCTTTTGAAAACACATATATCAATAGTCCTTCTTAAGTAAATCAGATGAGTATTTTAATACCTGTAATAGGATTTAGCAGCAGAAGACAAGACATGCTTTAATATTAACTAATGTTTTATAACATCACTGCTGTTTCTATTAAATTTGAAAAACGTTGCATGTATACATATGGCTATACATTTCTTAAATATTGATTAATTTGTATTGCCATTATACTTTTAAGATTGCAGGCTATGTAAAAGTGCCAGTTTATTTCACATGAATGTGTGGTAAAGGCAAAAATGCATAGAATCACAGAAAAAAAATGATTTCATGAATTATTTTTTAAAAACTAAAGACATGCAAGTCTCTCAATAAAGTTTTGGGAAAATATATGCTTTCTAGGATTTTCTTTAATCTTTTGGGAAGTAATTGCTAACTAATAGGTAGATTTTAGGTGATTCCAAAGATATTCCAAGTTAAAATGTTGGAAAAAAGTCTTTCTGGGTCCATTCTCTGCTCAAAATAAATAATCTCACAGCACATGAATTGTTTTGAAAATGAGAATTAAGGGAAGAAAACAAAACAAAAAACAAAAACAAAGCTTCAGAAATCCTAATGCCATCCTGGGACTATGCGTAGAAATGTCACCCTCTTCAACTAGCAAATATGAGAAAAACACAAGTAACCTGGAAAATAAAACACTGAAACTGGCTAAGGTGTTAAACAATGTTGCAAACTCAAAATATCCTCAAAAATTTTTGCAAACTCAAACTCAAAAAATTTCTGCATTCATCAAATGCAGAAATACTCAAATATTTGTAAGAAATATTTATAAGAAACTAAAAATGTATTCCAATGATAAAATTGTGTTGTATAATATTTTTTAATGGCAAAAGAAACAATGCAGAGAATATGGGGCTTTTGTTGGTTTTGTTTTGTTTTGTTTTGTTGTTTTTGAAGATAGGTACTCTGTCATTCAAGCTGGAGTGTAGTGGTGTCATCCTGGCTAACTGCAGCCTCGATTTTCTGGGCTCAAGCGATCCTCCCACCTCTTCTTCCCCAGTATCTGGGACTACAGGTGCATACCACCACAACCTTGCTAATTTTTGCATTTTTTACAGAGATGGGGTCTCACCATGTTGCCCAGGCTGGTCTCGAACTCCTGGGCTCAAGACATCCTCCTGCCTCAGCCTCCCAAAGCTGGGAGTACAGGTGTGAACCATGGCCCTCAGTAAACAATGCAAATAATTTCATATTTTGGAGACTCTTGGAAAGATTTAATGATATGACAAGAAATAGCCTTTTTTTTTTCATGCCTCTCCTCTCAACGGTCCTCATTTCAGAATGCTTCCGACATTTTATGAAGTGGTTTAAAGTTCCTGTCACTCTGCTAAGCAGGGCACAACACATCACGGTGCCAGGCCCTGCCAAGCTTGTCGGTGGTGGGGCCTGTGTACTCCCCAACCCCCTGGCGGGCAGCCTGTCATGCACACTGGCTGCTTCCTGAACACCTTGTGCCCCTTCCCCTGAGAGGCCCTTTAGGACACGGGTTCCTCCGGCAAGAATGTACTCTTCCTCCCCTCCTTTGCGCTGTTCATTTCTTCTCCTGGCTCCAAGCTCCATTAACATCATTCCACAAGTCGTGTTTCAATTTCCAAATGACAGTGGTCCCTCTGATATTTTCCTTTTTCTTTCTTTCTTTCTTTTTTTTTTTTTTTTTTTTTTTTTTTGAGACAGAGTCTCACTTTGTTGTCCAGGCTGGAGTGCAATAGCATGATCTCAGCTCACTGCAACCTCTGCCTCTGAGGCTCAAGCGATTATCTTGCCTCAGCCTCTCGAGTAGGAGTAGCTGGGATTACAGGCATCCGCCACCATACCCAGCTAATTTTTGTATTTTTAGTAGAGACAATGTTTCACCATGTTGGCCAGGTGGGTTTCGAACTCCTAACCTCAAGTGATCTGCCAGCCTCTGCCTCCCAGAGTGCTAGGATTAGAGATGTGAGCCACCGCACCCAGCCCCTCCAGTATTTTCTTTTATAACAAAGGCTCTCATGCCCATGCGGGGACAGGGAGTAAGATAAGAAGTCAAGAGTTGGCACTCAAATATTGTCTAAGCAATTATGCTGTTTCAGCTTACAACAATTCCAAGAGATAATAATGCTGGTCTTTATTATACAGCTAAGGAATCCACAGCTTTGACCCTTATGTCACACAACTTGGGGGTCCCCAGGGTCTCCCCCAGGTATCTGTGCCTTGCAGCCACATCCCCTTCACATACTGTATACCCTTCACTGTGAACTCCCAATGCCTGCTGTGCTCTGGGGACACATTAATGACCTGAGGCTGTGGCCTTCTGGTACCTAGAAAGTAGGTTTTGAAGTTGTTCCAGCACAATGAGTCCTTCACATGCTAGACCAGTCCAGGTGACAGGTGCCCCAGCCTGGAACAGCACGCAGCAGCCTTTTGCTTCTACAAGAGAGACAAACAGACAACAGGGCATTGCTAGAGTGAATTCCAATTGCCTATCTCAGGTGTTGTAATGTGGTTCAAGAAAGGACCTGAAGAAACAAAGCCAAGATTGTCTTCCGTACTTCGAAAAACGGTATAAGGAGGGGAAGCTGGTGAGAGAGAATGTGAAAATAAATAGCTGTATGTATATTTACATCTGTATCTCTATCTGCCTGTACCTTCATCTCTGTTTTATTTCCGTCTCTGTATCTGTGTCTATTAAATATCTGTGTCTCTATCTCTGTCCCTATCTGAACATCTGACTCGATTCTATAACTGTATCTACAGCTACCTACATAGCTCTGTCTACAACTATATACCTACATATCCAAATCTATCTGCCTGATCTTCCCAAGAGAACCCTGGCTGCGCACCAGGCTCTGTGAGTCGCCCTGCACTGCCTCATCTCAGTGTCCCGTTTGAGTTCTTAAGATTCATTAGGCCTTGCCTTACCTGAGACAAATACTTACAGGAATTACGGCAAATTTTCCTGGGCGGAGCTTTCGTTATTAGTTTTTGCAGATTGTCTGTGCCCTGGGGGAGTGCTCACATATTTATGGGGCTGTTGTTTTCTGTTTTTCTAATTAAACTCAGTACAAATCTTTCCTCTGATATTCTCATGTAAAGCCTTAACACAATGCTTAAGTTTAGCCTTGGAGGTAGTAATTCACCTATCCACTGATTCAAGATTCAACTAGTATTTATCAAACTCCTAGTGAGGTAGGAGGCAGAACTTGAATCTGAAAGCAGGGCTTGGACTCCGGACCAGATTGAAAGCTGCCAGAAACAGGGAAGAGGCAAAGGCACCTCTCCATAGGACACCCCACCAGTGCCATCTCGGTTTGCTGTTGCCATGGCGACACCTGCAAATTGCTGCGCCTTTCCAGGGCAACACCTGAAAGTTACCACCCTTTGTCTAGAAATTTCTACATAATTCACCCCTTAATTTGCGTGTAATTGACAGTTTGAATGTTGGGAAAAGTATTTCTGGGTCCATTCTCTGCTCAAAATAAATAGTCTCAGAGCACATCAATTGTTTTGAAAATATGAATCAAGAGCAAATAAATATTTTAATGTAAAGCATCAGAAATCCTAATGCCGCCCTGGGACCACGCATTCAGATATTGCCCTTTTCAGTGAAGTCACATGAAATATGAGCAAAAACACAAATATGAGTGCACATGCCTCTGAGCGCAGCACTGCCTCTGAGCTGCCCCTCGGCACACGGCCTGTGGGGTCACCTTGCTCTGCAAGGAGCAGGACCTCTGCCGCTGTCGTGCACTGTCACTTCAGTAGAAGTTGTTACCAACACCACTAGCTGACCCTTGAATTCTTTCCTGGATGAAGCCAAGAACCCTCCCAGCTGAGCCCCGATTTTGGGCTTGCCTGCCCAGTGTCACAAGTACTAACCAGGCATTGCTTCATACACCTCTACTGGCTGCAGCTATCCTGACAGCTCTGGGGCTCGCTTTTCTCCCCATCTGATAGATAATTCCTCTAGGGATGTACCTGCTGCTGGGTGTCACCTCAGGTATGTGTGCAGCACCTGTTGCCTCTGGACTCGCTTTATGGTGATATAAAATCCTGTTCAGTGACATGTGGTTGGTGTTATTCACTTTGGAATTCTTTGGGGAAGCATTCCTTTGCTGATGAGTATATAATTGTCTTCATTTTCTTCTAATTTCACTGAAATATAGTCTTGCTTCTTCTGAAACCAACTCACGACCTGTTCCTTTTATTTCTATAATTCCGTTTTTAAAAATTTCCTACTGTCTTTTTTTTGTTCAAACGGACTCTTCACATTTTTATTCTCACAGCAGACTTAATTCATTTTCACTGAAAATATGCATTACAGTCATGGTTCTCCAAAGACATTTTGAAATATTCCCATATTAGAATATGATATTAGAATAAGATATTCAATAGATCTTGTCCATATTAACAAGCAAAGAAAAGTTTTATGATTTGAAATCCACATTGGTATTTTCCATTGAATTATGAATAATCTTATCAACACAGCATCTTATTACATGACTTTGAAATAATTTAGGTCAAGATAGGAAGAAGAAAACTAATATATATTGATTGCTTCTAAATCCATGTGTGGTCTCATATAATCCTCCCACGCAGTTCTCTCAGTCCCTTAAGAACCATTAACCTCACTTTGCAAATGAAGAGACAGGTTCAGTGTTGGCATTTGGCATGGCTATGCTTTGGATGTGAGTAAGCAACAGAGGTATAATTATAGCCCCACTGTCTTTCCACATCCCACACTCCATCCTTCTATCCTTCTTGTGCAATATAAAAATTAAACCAGGAAGAAAAAAATGGTCAGAAGTATCAGTAGTTTGCATTCACCAGGATTTTAAAGATAGTTTATTATGCATTTTATTACGCATGTGTTTCAGACACTGATACACATATAGCAGAGAATTTATAAATATCATTGAAAGTATGAGGCTGTGGGGAGTGAGCAGCTTTACCACCAAATTAATGATCTCTTGGGCTAGAATATAGGGGTTTCTATTTAATGAGATATTATTTAGTAAGTTTAAATATGTTTTTAAAAGGCCAATAAGAACATCCCAAGATCTGGAGACCAAATTAGATGGAGAACAGAGTCAAAATATCTAGTTTTCAAATATGAATAATGTGAATAAAAAATGCATTAATGATATGCTAATGCTACCTTAGACAGTATTTATAAAAATGAAAGATGATCTCATTTTATCTGAGCAAAATTAGATATGAAGAAACTGCCACGTGTTTAGAGAAAAACGTTTAGAATGAGATAAAATGAAAATTGTACGCCTCCTTCTTCCTGAAGTAACTGTTTTCGGTCTCGATTTTCAGTTTACTTTTATGCAGATGCATGCTTTTAAGTATAATGTGCCTCACCTCTAATGTTTGATTTATTGATTGTAAAATATCTATTAATTGTCTCTGTAAAAGACAAAGAATTTACCCAACTTAATCCACCCACTTTTCTCCTGATAGATGTACAAATAATTGCATTGTTAGATATTTTACTGATGACATAGATAGCTTGATGGGCCTGTCTTAACCTCCATTTCTTGTTTCATCTGTAGTCTCCTCACTATATTAGATAAGAAAATATGTGATTCACACCCAGTCTTCCCTTCCTTCCCTCTGCTTACTTCCCCTGCTGTATTTCAACCCTTACCATTCTTCTTACATTTCTATATTTTTAAACATGTAAGTTCGTTTGCACAAGCACAAGGAAAGTAGCCATCTTCTATCAGTTTACCCCTGAGTGCATCTCTTTATATTAATAAGTTGCCAAGAGATATTAATAGAAGACAACACTGAGTCTCTTTTGCATCATTTTCACTAGCTACAAATTCAATAAATATGGGGTCTTTCTTCCGGGTGACTGGAGATAAAACTTTCTCCAAATTTTTTACCCTCGTGTAATGCAGGTCTCTGATTTGCAGAGAATAGTATCTATTTTCTCACTCCTAGTGATGCACTGATTATGTTTTTGATATAGTAGGTAGCACCCTACTTCTTTTCATATAATGACTGAATTAGACTGGTTCGGGGCTGGTCTAACACAGAGCACCAGGTGCATAGATGTAGGATGTGTAACCTTTCAAATGGGGACCTCTGATGGAGGCAAGAGTGGATACGCCATTGTTGAAATGATTAGAGGGGATAATGTCACTGAAAACATTTTATGAATGAAGGAGAGAAGAATCAGAAGAGACGCAGAAGGAGCATGCAGAGAAGGAAGATAACTGGAAAGCTCACCAGTAAAGAAAAGCAGTAGCAATATTAGAAAATAATGGAGTCTCTGTATGTTGCATTTGCAGAAAAGAGGTGGAGTAAGGTAAGTTCTGAAAAATAACCATAGAAGTTAGAGTATGGCATGACACTGAGATGATTCTATTAGGGAGAAACATGAACATGTTTTTAAAATTGAGACGGAGGCAATACATTGGGACATCTAAGTAATCAGAAGGAGAGAGAATGTCACACACACACACACAAAACAAACAGAAATACGATGGAAGCCAGTGGGGAGTTGTTGCAAGGTTTTAAATAGGGCTATGCTTTGGTCTAATTTCATTTCTCAAGGACCACTCAGGATTTAATGCAGAGAAAGGATTGTAGGATGCACAAAAGTTTAATAAAGTTAAACAATTAGCGATTCTTATATTATTCTGATCAAGACAAGATGATGGCTTGAATCAGGATCTAGTATTGGAACTGGAGAAAATGGAGCCATATAGCACTTGTTAACTGATTAGATGCTGAGGCCAAAAAGCAAAGATATAGCTTAGACAACTCCTAGATTTTAGAATTGACAGACTAGTTACGATGCCATCAATGGGAAGAATCAATGATGCGCATGTTTTACTTTACTATAAGGTGTAGCAGAGGAGACGTGTGGTGATATAGTTCAGACATTTGTCTCCCCCTGAATCTCGGTGTTGAATTGTAATCCCCAAAGCTGTGGGTGGGTGCTGGCGGGAGGTGGTTGGGTCATGAGGGTGGATTCTTTATGGTTGTTTTCGCAATAGTGAGTTATCGTGAGATTTAGTCATATAAACCTGCACGGCACCTCCCCTTCAGCTAACACACTCTCTCCCCTCCTCTCTCTCTCTCTCTCTCTCTCTCTCTCTCTCTCTCTCTCTCTCGGTCCTGCTTTTGCCAGGTGATGTGCCTGCTCCCCCTTCACCTTCTGCCGTGATTGACACTTCCTAAGGCCTCCCTGTAGGCTGAGCAGATGTTGGGACCATGCTTCCTGTAAAGCCTGCAGACTGATGAGCCAATTAAACCTCTTTTCTTTATAAATTATCCAGGCTTAGGCACTTCTTTCTTTCTTTCTTGTCTTTTCTTTTCTTTCTTTTTTTTTTTTTCAGATGGAGTCTTACTCTGTCACCCAGGCTGGTGTGCAGTGGCACGATCTTGGCTCACTGCAATCTCTACCTTCTGGATTCAAAAGATTCACCTGCCTCAGCCTCCCAAGTAGTTGGGATTACAGGCACACAACACCATGCCTGGCTAATTTTTGTACTTTTTAGTAGAGATGGAGTTTTGCCATGTTGGTCAGGCGATCTCGAACTCCTGACCTCAGGTGATCCTCCCACCTGGGCCTCCCAAAGTGCTGGGATTAGAGGCTTGAGCCACCCTGCCCAGCCTCAGGTATTTCTTATAGCAATGCAAAAACAACCTAATACAAAAAATTGGTACCAAAGAGTGGGGCATTGCTATAAAGATACCTGAAAATGTGGAAGTTGCTTTGGAACTGGGTAACAGGCAGAGGCTGGAAGAGTTTGAAAGGTTAAGAAGAGAGGAAGATGAAGGAAAGTTTGCCACATCCTAGAGACTGCTTAAATATTTATGACCAAAATGCTGATGGTGATATGGACAGTGCAGTTCAGGCTAATGGCGTCTCAGGTGGAAATGAGGAACTTACTGGAAACCGGAGCAAAGGTCATGCATGTTACGCTTTACCAAAAAACTCGGCTGTGTTGTGTCTGTGTCCTTGGGATCTGTGGAACTTTGAACTAGGTAGTGATGACTTAGGGTATCTGGTGGAATAAATTTCTAAGCAGCGAAGCATTCAAAACGTGATCTGGCTTCTTCTTACAATTTACACTCAGATGCAAGAGCAAATAAGTGACAACATTGGAAACTATATTTAAAAGGGAAGCAGAGTATAAAGGTTTAGAAAATTCGCAGTCTGGCCATGTGGCAGAGAAAGAAAAAGCTTTTTAGGGAGAGGAATTCAAGCTGGCTGTGGAGCCACCGCTTGCATTAGAAATTTGCATAACTAAAAGGAAGCCAATTGCTAATATCCAAGACAACAGGGAAAAGTCCTTGAAGGCATTTCAGAGATCTTCGTGGCAGCCCCTCCCATCAGAGTTCCAGAGGCCTAAGAGGAGAGAATGGTTTTGTGGGCCAGGCCCAGGACCCTGCTGCCCGGTGCAGCCTGAGGACACTGCTTCCCACATCCTGACTGCTCCAGCTTTAGCTGAGGTTCAAGGGGGCTCAGGTGCAGCTCAGGCTGCCACATTGTAGAATGCATGGTCACTTCCATGTGGTGTTAAGCCTGTAGGTATGCAGAATGCGAGAAAGAAGAATGCTTGGCAGCCTCCACCTAGATTTCAGGGGAGGTGTGAGAAAGCCTGGGTGCCCAAGCAAAAGCGTGCTGCAGACGCAGAACCCTCACAGACATCCTCTGCTAGGGCAATGCCAAGGGGAAGTGTTGGGTTGAAGCCTCCATACGGAGTCCCCACTGGGAGCTCTAAGACCTGGAGATGCATGTTTCCAGTTCCATGCATGGTTCTGGTCGACTGAAGGTCAATGAGAAACCTGAGAACATGGGAAGCCTTTTATTTTTATATTGAAACGCCCTTTCTTATGCAACATTTCTTTATGATTATGAGGGAAGCTAGTATGGATAAAAAGATTATCTACAATTAGGACTCATTTTCTATTAGCTATTTTGTAACACTTACTGTCATTCACAGCATAGTATTATATAGATTATATATGCACTTTCCACCTGATATTTCCTTTATTGATTTATTACTTCTTTTACTTGTCCAACCTTATTGATTACCTACTCTGGGTCACAGGCCTTTTTACATGCTGGGAATATAAAGCAGGAAAAGATAAAGTTAATGCCTTCACGAGATTATATCCACCTGTGGAAACACAAATTCTTAAGAAATTGAAAAGTATGACAAAGTGATATATACCTGCAGGAGAGAGTAGTGTTTTCAGATTATTAATAGGACCCATTCCGTTTTGTGGAATCAACTTACTGGGTCACAACCAGCTGTTGTTGTTATAAAGAAATGGCAGAAGAGATTAGAAGGAGATAGGATCAAACATTTTGTGAACATAATATATCAAAGTATATGTGTAGTAGGTATTTTTGCAAAATACTTTTTCTCCAAATATATACACTCGTATACATATTTCAACCACACCACTCTGGCATTTACACGTGTGTGTTTGTTTGCTTATGATGTAAAAGTGTGGAATGACGCTGGGGTACCGTGATTAAGTTGTGGCAGAAGTGATGATGGCAGACCAGGAAGAACTTCCTCCAGGTCAGTGACGAGCTTTCTGAAGAGATAACCTTTGAACTAAGACCTAAATTATGAAAATGGCCTAAATTTATAGATATTTGGAGAGTGGACTCCAGACATAGGGAACAATGGGTGCAAAGACTTGTAGGCTAACATAAGCTTGATGTGTGTAAGGAACAGAAACGACAACAGAATGGCTGGGAAAATGAGACTCGAGAAGAGTAACCAGAGGTAGCAAACGAATCTACCTTAGGCCCTTCTGGGTGCTGGGATCCCTGTCTTCGTTCCCGTTGATTCTCCTGGGTTCGTGACCTGTGCTGTTCACTCTGACCTTGACAGTGCTCAGTGCCCCACATGGTAGATGAATGTTCTCTCCACCAAATGACCTCTCATGAGAACAAGTGGGGTCTGGATCCACAAAGGGTTCCTGGATTGATCACTAACGTTTCATCCTGGGGAGAGCCATCCATACAGACATTTCCTTGTCCTCTTGGGTTTAATTGTCTTCCTCTGTGCAGTGTAGGTAGACATTGTGGAGCTTACTCATTACTCTACACACTGACTAAGACAGCATCAGAAACCCAGAAGCCCAGAAAAGCATTCAGAAGAAACAGATGAATAGAGTTCAGTCGATTGACCTTATTTAAAGCATAGAATTAATACCCGCGTTTTCAGAGTTTTCCATTCAGTTATCGATGTTCTTCAGTATGCCTTACTGTCACTCTGTCGCAGATCTAATCTAATCTATTGGTTTGGAAAGTAGAACTTTGTATAAGTGATACTCTAATGCTTCCTAGTACACTAGTTAATTGCAAACATACTGAGGACATTGTGGGAATAGAGTTGGCCAAATCTCTCTAGTTTCTGGATTATGTAGCTAAGGTGTCCATATCTATACCTGTATCTGTCTATCTGTCTCCATTTACCTATCTATATTTAATCAAATTGGCTTGTTTTTTGACTGAGAAAAAGGAGTAATTCGACTCTTTCATTTTAATTAAATTTAAGAATGTATTTAACATATTTTCTTTTTCTTTTTTTTGAGACAGAGTCTCGCTCAGGCTGGAGTGCAGTGGCGCTCTCTCAGCTCACTTCAAACTCTGCCTCCCGGGTTCAAATGATTCTTCTGCCTCAGCCTCCCTAGTAACTGGGATTATAGGCGCGTGCCACAATGCCCGGCTAATTTGTGTATTTTTAAGAGAGATGGGGTTTCACCATTTAGCCAGGCTGGTCTCTAACTCCTGACCTCGAGATCCGCCCACCTTAGGCTCCCAAAGTGCTGAGATTACAGGCATGAGCCACAACGCCCGGCCCATATTTTCTAAAGAAAAAAATAAGTGGCCATGGCCTAAAACTGTCTACTTTTAACAAAGCACATGATAAAAATTAATAGTAATTATACTAAATTCTAATGATTCCCAAGGGAAAAAAATCATTCTAACAGAAGCTTCATTGGTCCTCATTTTGCAAAAGCTTCTGAACAGCAATTGTACACAAATATACCAGATTGAAATGGAAGAACTCTATCTCTTAATATAACGTGCCCCCTATTAATTCTCAGAGCAGTCATTCAAAGATTTACTGCAAAGGAATTTAGCTAGAACTGATGTAGAAAAATAAGTCGAACACAGGACATTTCTATGACCTTCTGTGTCCAGGTCATGTGGTAATTTTTCTACGTGATGAAGTCAAAGTGGGACCGCAGTCAGAGGGCAGAAGCGAGGGGCGCAGGTCAGAGAGTCGCTGAAGCTACAATCCCCTACCCAGGAGCCTTACAGATGCAGTGAGCACGGCAAATAGACCTTTTAAACCGAGCTAACAAATCTTTTAATACCTAGATAATCTTTTCTGAGCTGGTGAGTTTTAGAGGTCAGATATTTGAAGACTGGAATAAGAAAAGTTCAGCATCTGCCTGCTGAAGAAATTAAACAGTAACATTCAGTTCCAAGTTAAATGCTACAATTCACAATCTTATTCTAAGGTAAAGAGTTTATTAGTGAATTATTTTCAAAAGTCACTTGTAGTCACTTCCAGATTATACTAATGTAAAACATTAAAGACAGTGGAATATGTAACTTATTAGCAGTATTTAAGAGTGTCTGAGCTGATTTCATTTTATATAAAGAGCAAGCCCTATCTATTGACCCACAAGACTACCCAAGGACAAAAAAAAAAAAAAATAGTGAGTTTTGTGCTGTGTGAAAGAATCCTTCAGCGTGTTCTTCAACACAAACAAAGTCACTTAAGCTTCAATTGCCTAAGAAATAAAATCAAGAATTAACAAATCAATTTAGGCATTTGTAAAAATTATCTGCTTTCATAGGACACCAAATCATAATCACAATTGTTCATCTTAAGAACAGATTTACTCGGTATGATGAAATACAACATGGTTTGCTTCTATTCAGTATTTTAAGTTCCTAAAGCTAATGGCTGATTCACACACTCACACACACATATTATATACAATATAGTATTTAATTTTACTTTTTCATGTTTTCATTATGATTGCACACAATTCTAGCACAGCAAAAATGGTAATGCTTCTCTCGAATTATAGTTTTTAAAGACTAGTCATAAAATTCAGAGGTGCTTAAGTTTCTCTGTAAGTGGTTTGTAACCAGAGTGATCTATGAAACTTTGAACTGTGCATAGGCCAAAATCTTTAATTTTCTTTTCTTTTTTAATTCTTTCTTTCTTTCCTTCCTTCCCTTTTCCCTTCCTCACTTCTTTCTTTCTTTCCTCCCCTTCTTTTTCCTTTTTTTGTCTTTGTCTCTTTCTTTCCTCTTCTTTGTAGTTTTTGCTTTTGTTGTTTCGTTTTGCTTTGTTTTAGCAGAGTAGGTATTCAATCATATTATGATGAGAAATATCATCAAAACACATTTTAAAAACTATTTTAATGCGTTGGGTTTATATTAGATGTTTAATCGTTTTTCTAAATAATGTAATATCTATGATCTTTCTCTGAGTATGAAAGAGAAGTAAAAGCATTTTAAGTTGGGCATGCACTGAATTCACTGATTCAGCTGGTACATCATATAATATTGTACAATATAATATTACAATATCCATCGGAAGTTTTCATTGCAATTATTATTATTCAGCACATGTAAAACCACTTAAAGACCCTCCAGGGCTCTACAGAGTAATCAGTGTGCACAGATTGTTTGTGAGGAACTGTCACCTTTGTCAGCACCATCGAGCCATTGACAAGCTCACAAACAACGCCCAAGGGCAGCGGCCCCCAACCTTTTGGCACCTGGGACCAGTTTTGGGGAAGACCATTTTTTCATGGACAGGGCATGGGGGATGATTTCAGGATGATTCAAGCATATTACATTTATTTTGCACTTTATTTCTATTATTATTACTTTGTAAGATATAATAAAATAATTATGCAACTCACTGTCAAGCAGAATCAGTGGGAGTTCTGAGTTTGCTTTCCTGCAACTAGATGGTATCATCTGGGGGTGATGGGGGACAGTGGCAGATCATCAGGGATTAGATTCTCATCAGGAGTGCACAATCTGGATCTCGTACGTACACAGTTCACAGTAGGGTTTGAGCTCCTATCAGAATCTGGTGTCACTGCTGATCTGACAGGAGGCAGAGCTCAGGTGTTAATATGATTGATGGGGTGCGGTCGTAAATACAGAGGAAGCGTCACTTGCTCGCCCTCCACCGCTCACCTCCTGCTGTGCAACTCAGCTCCTAATAGGCCAGGGACTGATACTGGTCCCTGGCTCCGGGGACTGGGGACCCCTGCGCTAGGGGTACCCGGACCACCATGGAATTAAAAACACATGGTGCACAGGCTGCCCTGAAGAAGTCACCATGGGAGGACCGGCTTCAAAACTAGCACCCAGAGCATGAACAAAGCGCAAAACAGCTCAGAGAAGAGAACAAGTAACTTTGGCAGAGGGATAAGGAACTGGAAGCTTCCGCAGAGAAGTTGAGTGTGAGCTGGGAGGTATTGAATAAGTAGGAGTTTGTCAGGCAGAAAGAGCAGTGAGAATGCTGCAGACGGCGAAGAATCACCAGCAGAGAGGGATAGGAAAAGCACCGCTAGGTCTGTGACGTCGGTGCATTCTCCTTCAGAGAAGCCAGACACTACTCAGTGTGTGAACTCAGCACATTCTCCCCCAGGGGAAGTCGGACACCACTCGGTCCATCACCTCGGTGCATTCTCCTCAGAAAAGCTGAACATCACTCAGCCTGTGACCGCAGCACCATCTCCTTCAGGGAAGCCGACACCACTTGCTCTGTGACTTCGGTGCAATCTCCTTCAGGGAAGCTAAGTACCACTCCGTCTGTGACCTCGGTGCAGTCTCCTCAGTCAAGCTGTGCACCACTAGGTCCGTGACTTTTGTGGAATCTCCTCAGAGAACCCGACACCACTCGGTCTGTGAACTCGGTGCAATCCCTTTCAGGAGAGCTGGACACCACTCCATCTGTGACCTGGTTACATTTTCCTCAGGGAAGTCAGCCAGCACTCCGCCTGTGACTTCCCTGCAATCTCCTTCAGAAAAGCCGGCACCACTTGGTCTGTGACCTCAGTGAATTCTCCTCAGAGAAGCCAGCACAACTCCGTCTGTGACCTCGGTGCAGTCTCCTCAGAGAAGCTAGACATCACCCCGTCTGTGACCTCGGTGCAGTCTCCTCAGAGAAGCTAGACATCACCCCGTCTGTGACCTCGGTGCAGTCTCCTCAGAGACGCTGGCTCCACTTGGTCTGTGACCTCGGTGCGATCTCCTCAGTGAAGCCGGGCTCCACTTGGTCTGTGACCTCAGTGCGATCTCCTCAGTGAAGCCCGGCAACATTCACTGTGTGAATTCGGTACAATCTCCTCAGAGAAGCCGGACACCACTCGCTCTGTGAACTCCGTGTAATCTCCTTCAGGAAAGCCTGGTTCCACTCAGTCTATGATCTGGGTACATTCCCCTCAGAAATGCTGGACACCACTGTGTCTGTGACCTCAGGGCAATCTCCTTAGAGAAGCTGGGCACCACTTGGGGTGAATTCAGTGCATTCTCCTCAGAGAAGCTGGGCTCCACTTGGTCTGTGACCTGGTTGCATTCTCCTCAGGGAAGCCAGCCAACACTCAGCCTGTGACGTCCGTGCAATCTCCTTCAGGGAAGTCAGCCAACACTGGTTCTATGATTTCAGTTCATTCTCCTCAGAGAAGCCAGCACCACTCACTCTGTGAACCCCATGCAATCACCTTCGTGGAAGCCGGGCGACACTCGGTCTGTGACCTCGGTACCATCTCCTCAGGGAAGCCAGCACCATTCGATCTGTGAACTCCATGCATTCTCCTCAGGGACGCCGTCACCACTTGGACTGTGACTTTGGTACAATCTCTTCAGAGAAACCAGGTTCCACTCAGTGTGTGACCTTGGTGCATTCTCCTCAGGGAAGCTGGACACCACTTGTTCTGTGAACTCCATACAGTCTCCTTCAGGAAAGCCAGACACCACTTGGTCTGTGACCTTGGTGCAACCTCCTTGCAGAACCCAGCACCATGCGGTCTGTGACTTCAGTGTATTCTCCTCAGTGAAGCCAGGCACCACTCCGTGTATGAATTCGGTGCATTCTCCTCAGAGAAGCCGGCACCACTCGCTCTGTGACCTCAGTGCCAACTCCTTCAGGAAAGCCAGACGCCAATTGGTCTATGATCTCAGTGCATTTTTCTTAATGGAAGCCAGACACCACTCAGTCTGTGACCTGAGTGCAATCTCCTCAGAGAAGCCCTCACCACTCGGTGTGTGAATTCGGTGCATTCTCCTCAGAGAAGCCGGGTACCATTCGCTCTGTGAACTCCATGCAGTCTCCTTCAGGAAAGCCGGACACCACTTAGTCTGTGACCTCAGTGCAATCTCCTCAGAAATGCTGGACACCACTCAGTCTGTGACCTTGGTGCAATCTCCTCAGAGAAGCCGGGTACCATTCGCTCTGTGAACTCCATGTAGTCTCCTTCAGGGAAGCCGGGCTCCACTTGGTCTGTGACCTTGGTGTATTCCACTCAGAAATGCTGGACACCATTCAGTCTGTGATCTCGGTCGGGGCAATCTACTCAGAGAACCCAGGCACCACTTGGTGTGTGAACTTGGTGCAATCTCCTTCAGAGAAACCAGGCTCCTTTCAGTCTGTGACCTCTTTCCATTCTCCTCAGGGAAACCAGCACCACTCGTTCTGTGAACTCCATGCAATCACCTTCATGGAAGCCGGACATCACTTGATCTGTGACTTCGGTGCAATCTCCTTCAGGGAAGCTGGGCTCCGCTTGGTCTGTAAATTTAGTGCATTCTGCTTTAAAGAAGCCGGGCAGGCAAGGAGGGAGGATGCAGGACAGAGACCAGGCCAGCAGCTCTCAGAAGAGTCCTGTGTTGATTTCTCTGCTATGTGTCTTTATGGATTGGCATCCAGCAATGTGGGGCCCTCATATTTTTAAACAGGTGACTTAAAGGACTTTAACAGTGTACTCCATGATGTTCTGTTAAGCTTTCATTTTTAAAAATCTGACTTAAGGCCGGGCTCGGTGGCTCAAGCCTGTAATCTCAGCACTTTGGGAGGCTGAGACGAACGGATCACAAGGTCAGGAGATCGAGACCATCCTGGCTAACACGGTGAAACCCCGTCTCTACTAAAAAAATACAAAAAACTAGCTGGGCGTGGTGGCGGGCTCGGGAGGCTGAGGCAGGAGAATGGCCTAAACCCGGGAGGCGGAGCTTGCAGTGAGCTTAGATCCGGCCACCGCACTCCAGCCTGGGCAACAGAGCGAGACTCCACCTCAAAAAAAAAAAAAAAATCTGACTTAAATATCTATGTCTTCAACAAATAATTTCAGAGCCCAGCACATAGGACAGTGCTGTTGTGGGCGTTGGGAATGCACCCTGTTCGGCAGAGGCTGCCCTCAAGTGGCTTCCCAGCTGGGAGGAAGGAGAGACATCAGTCCCCATCAAACCAGCAAAGTGCTCCCTCCTAGGACAAGCTCCCTCCTGGAACAAGCACCCTCCTGGGACAAGCGCCCTGGTGGGACAGAGTCAGGCAGACAGTTGTGCTGCCCAGATATGAAAGGCCTGTTTCGAAAACGAATCCCACAGACAGAGAAGATAAAATGGGGTCTAGAGGCAGAAAGTATCCTGGTGTGTTTGGTAAAGGGCAAAACCCTCTGTGGTCTGAGCTGGGGTAAGAGTGTGGAGGGGAAGGCTGCTTCCTCTTGCCTCTATTTGGGGCACGCTTCAGGGAAGGAGCAGGGCAGTGGAGGTAAGATGCCAGTGCCAGGGAGCCCTGCAACAGCAGCAAGGAAGCTCCGTGGGCACTGGCGGGACTGCTGGCAAGGCTCTGTGGGTTCTGGAACCTTCCACAGGAGTGGAGTGGGAACAAGCAAGGGGACTGTGGGTTGTGACAGGGCCAAAAGGGGAGGGCCACATGAGGGTGTCCCGCATTCTGGCTCGAAATCATTCTGGTTTTCATGAATGGAGACACACATAGTCCCAGGGCAGCCCCGGGGGACTTCTCTCCATCTTTGCAGAGAGCAGCCTGTTTTCCTGAGACTTCATGCTGTTGGAGGTTTGTTCTCAAGAGTTTCCAGGTTCAAACATCACTAAATTTCTCCTGATGGGAAATGATCATGAGCAACAGTTGTACCGTTCTAATGATCAGAACAGCAGTAACAGGCGGGAGAGAGAAAAAGACAAAACAAAACAACACAGAACGTTTACAAAAGTGAGAGTTTACCTTTCCAGCCACTTCAAAGTATAAAGCTTGTTTATCCACCAGCAAGGGTGCAGGACTCCAATAGAGAACTTTATTCCAATTCCTTCTTTATGCTTTCCTTAACAGACTTCCATAACTCAAATGGACAAATTGGTGGAAAGGCGATCAGAAAACCGTTACTGAAATGCTGATTCTGTCACTACAGTCTCCTAGAACCCCAGCTTTTTGTCTATGAAGCTGACACCACAATCTCTGTCCTAAATCTCCCCCAAAAGCCAACATCATGATTGGATTGGACACCAGGTCCTGCTGCCCCACGCGAAGGAGTGAGGCCGACGTGGAGAAGTCACGTGCACACCGATCCACAATGCCAACGAGTCTCCTCTCTGAGGCAGAACACGCATTCTTAGCAAGCCGTGTGCAGACCTGCAGCGTTCACAGCAGGCATGCGAAGCAGGCACACAGATTGTTTGAATAAATATCAGTGACTCCCCATGAGGGACTGAAGGAAGTATCCAGATGGAATAATTGGGTTGGTTTTCCACACCATCACCTACGCCCGGAGACCCACCTTCCCTTCTCCACCACAGTGGACAACAGCCCCAGGTGCCCCTCCCAGTGCCCATGGCCCCCGTCTGCCCACCTGTCCTCTGCAGCCCCCATCCTGGGTCCTCTCCTGCACTGCCTTATGAGGGGTTTGAGGCCGAGAACAACTGATCACTTGTCTTTGAATTCTCACGGCGACATAAGCTGCATACAGAGTAGGAACTCCATAAAGGTTTACCGAACAGAAATAACATAAAGTTTTAACTGGTGGGCTCAACAAACAAGGCACGTCGTTTGTCTTCTATTAGATCTTTCAAATATCTGATGCTTTATTAACATTTCACAATGAAAACGTTGACTATAAATCTTATTTAAAACCATTCCTAAGAAACCAGGCTATAAAAAATGAGCTTTTTCCCTGCTTGCATTTCAAATTTCATGTGCCCATAATTTAAACCAAATTCTATTTCGACTGCCTGTTTCTTAATCCTAGTGATTTAAATATCTTCCCATGCATAATAATTTTTAAAGTATTCTGCCCATCATTTAAAATTATGCTACCCTTCCTATGAGGCACAAACTATCTTTCAAGACCTCCCTGGAAATAATTTTTTAATATACTACAATTGAGTTTAAATTGTCAAATTCAATTACTAGAGCCATTTCTTTACTATTTGAGCAAGTTTTGACAACTGTAAACTTTGCGACCTAAACATGAAACATGACCACTGATTATAACATGATCTCAAATGTACCCCTGCTCTCTGCTTTCATTAAAATATTAATTTATTTTCTCGATTGTAAATATTTTCAGCATTGTGGTTATAGGGTCTTTCTTTATTAGCAATGACATGAGTCATGAATTTTTCATGTTCATGATATTGCAATTTCCCTGCAGATGCTGATATTAATGTAAATATACTTAGTGGCAGATCAGTATGAAACAACAGTTTTAAGTGCAAAATTATAAAACACAATTCCTCATTGTGTTTTGAGGAGGAAAGCTTGCCCTAAAAATATGTATCAGGAACACTCCTGCTTGTATTTCACCTTAACTGGTTTCATTTGGGCTCTCTTGGGAACTCCAGCGCCATTTCTCTTCTGATGCAGTGATGTCTTCCTACGGAAATTACCTCCCAGTGGCACTGAACACAGTCAATAGAAAATGCCATCCATACGAATATAAGAGATTGTCCAAAGTCTGAAGACAGTGGAGTTCTACCAAGAGGACTCCTAGGCCCTGCTTGTGCCAGGGCCATCTCTCCGCCACTGGCCCTGAGCCACGTCCTGGGCTCAGGCCAGGGCGGGTCAGCAGCCTGAGAGCCCTACAGAAGCTGCTTCAGTCCCCTGCAGCTCAGAGCTCACTGCCTTATCTTGACAGCTCTAAGCCTCTTTCCTTGACATTGCCACAGTAATTATAGCTTTATTTTCAAACTTTCGGCAAGTGACATTTTAAAAATTGCTTCAGATGGCACCATGAAACCCCGTGCTGTTTATTACTTGACAGCGAGAATCGATGAATTTGTCTCCCTATTCACGGTACAGAGCTTTTTCTCAGGGTTGATGCAGAGATCAGACGGGTGCGTGGAAAACAGAAATGCTCTTGCTGGGGGAGGGCATTTCTTTTTCAAAGTTCAGTCTCATAGCTTGATCTTGAATATGACAATCAAGACCCCTTTTGAAATAACAAAGACATGTAAATGATGACTTAAGTGATAAGTGTAATAGGAAATCAGCATGCCTCTGTGTTTTATCACATTACCTTAAATCTAATTTTGCTATGAATTGGTTTCATGGCTATTTGATTAAATTAGATAATATCAATGAGACTTTTAGAATAGGTTCTGACACTTAGTAGGAGCTCAAAAGATTGTATACATATTTTTCTATGTAATGTTATGTGAATTTCATACTTACCCAAATTTACAGAAAACACTGAGTAACAATTTTGTGAAGCAGGAAAATGAGTTTATTTCTGAAATGTAATACAATCATATTATTCCAAATAATCATTTCTAAATTTAGAATCTTAAATATTATGATTTCTGCAATAAAAAAATGTTTTCTTTGGTCGTAGTAATTCTATAAAATCCCATCATAAAAATAATCCACAGTTTTTGATGAGGTTGTTCAGATTGGATTAGCAAGAACATGTATGTAAGTTAGAAATATAAAATGCTGACTAAAATCAGTTCAAGAAATAGGATAAACCACAGATTAGACACAGCTGAGGAGAACTGCAGTCTGCAGCAGCTGACCCGAAACACACCACCATCTCGCTTTTTTCTTTTTTTTTTTTTTTTGGACACAGAGTCTCGCTCTGTGGCCCAGGCTGGAGTGAGTGGCGCAGTCTCGGCTCCCTGCAAGCTCCGCCCCCCGGGTTCCCGCCATTCTCCTGCCTCAGTCTCCCAAGTAGCTGAGTCTACAGGGGCCTGCCACCTCGGCCGGCTAATTTTTCGTATTTTTAGTGGAGACAGGGTTTCACCGTGTTAGCCAGGATGGTCTCGATCTCCTGACCTCGTGATCCGCCCGTCTCAGCCTCCCAAAGTGCTGGGATTACAGGCGGGAGCCACCATGCCCGGCCGACTTTCTTGCGCCGTATGAAATAATGACAGACACTGTGTTGTTTTAAACGTACCTCAGCTGGGGTCCCTGTTTTCTTCCAATCACCTATCATGTGGGAGGTGCATGAATTAAAGTTTGTCAAAGATCATGCTACATTTTGTTTGCACTCAAAACTTTAAAAGCCTCCTAGGAACCCAGTCTAAAAAATGCTGGTTACAAAGTTTCAGTTACGCAGGAAAAGTAAGTTCTGGGGATCTAATGTACAGCGTGGTGACTATAGCCAATAATATTGTATCGTTTCACTCGAAATTTGCTTAGAGAGTTGATCTTAAGTTTTCTAATCGTATTTACATGTAACTTCATGGTGATAGACGGTTA
This sequence comes from Theropithecus gelada, assembly GCF_003255815.1. Classification (NCBI taxonomy): domain Eukaryota; kingdom Metazoa; phylum Chordata; class Mammalia; order Primates; family Cercopithecidae; genus Theropithecus; species Theropithecus gelada. The sequence continues at coordinate 9,397,944 of NC_037676.1, forward strand.
GCTTGAACCTGTTAATCATTTTACAACGTATATGCACATCTAATCATCACCTTGGAAACCTTAACTATATACAATTTTATTCATCAAGCATACTTTAATAAAGCTGGAAAACATTTTAAAAATTCAAAATAAATAAAATCAATAAAAATTAAACAGACTGAAAGTGAAAACAAAATGATGAAGATTATTTCTCACTGGTCAATTACTAGGCAAAAAAACGCCCCACAAAATAATGAGAAATAAAATTTTCTTACATGGATACATTTGGAAAGATATTTTGCTTTTTCAATGATATATATGGTAAAAGTGATGATTCATTTTTAACATGTCTCAATCATAATACCTTGCTTGTAGACATCTTTCTTTTATGCTCAATCCTGTTGTAAATTGGGTAAATTGACTATAAGACATACAGTTTTCCACTATAAAATATGTATTTACATAGATTTTGTTTGGACTCATTATTTAATGAAATGAGTATTTTGTCCTTACATAATTATATGAATTAAGTTTTCTCTTACCCAATATGTTTATTCTAATTGATCCAATTATCTCATACAGATTTATCTTCTGAAAATAATTTATAACTTTAAAATCAATGTCTAATTATCTAACCTTACATTTAGTAAAAGTATACTTTGTTTCTTGACATATTAAAATATTAGTGAATATATATGCTATTTAGGTTGAGATTTCTAGATTGGTTTTAAAATTATAGTTAAGATGTATGCTAAAGGTATGTTTAAGTCCAACCTGCAAATCCCAACCCAAAGTGATCACATTATTTAACAACCAAACCGGGACATTTTTGGCATTGAAAGGGAGCACTATGTTTAAGCCAGTGTGAGAAGCATGAACCATCACTATCCTGAGAAATCCAATACATATGGTAGCATTTTCTATAAGGAATTATTTTCTGGATCTATTTATTCAAGATTTTAAATATCAGTAAGTATGGTAAAGGTAACAAGGTAACATTGCTAAAATGTAACAAATATCATTTTTGAAGGAATTAATGTTTAATTAATTTTAAATTTAAATTTTTGATGAAAGAATTCATATATGAAATGACAGACTCGTAATTCAACGATAATTGAAAGTGCAATATCAAGGAGCCCATAGTACTTAGCTTAAAACATCAGACAGGTAAGGTGGACAAATCTGAACTTGAATGCAATGGAAACAGGAATTAGGGGAAATGGCTCAGAAGTATATTTTAGGTGATTTGAATTCAACATAAGAAATGATGTGAAAGGCACCTAGAAAATATCTCCATCTCAGGCCAGGTCCATGGAAGCTCAGAGATGCTCCTCTGGTTTCCAATGCTGATTTAGCCTTGGCATCCTGTCATGGACGATGTTGACTCTAAGCCTTGTCCTCCAAGAGAAATTAGCAATCCCTGGATTTTTCCCTGTCTATCATCCTTGAGACAGTTGATAGAATATGCTTGATTCATGCCAAAGTGTAGCTTGGTGCTTCTCAAATATCACTTCATCTCAGCATCACCGGGATTCACTTCCTTTGCACAGTTTTGCCCAGGGGAGTAAAAGCTACCAAATAGAATACAATAATTTGCATTACATGTGTCATTTTCTTTTACATATTACCCAAATAAGCATCTGAGAATACGTATTTACATTTTTAACATAAAAATAATTGATCATTGTCACAGCTGCTGTTATTTATTGATTTTCTAAGGTTAGTAATAATAATCCACAGGCTTTTGTTACTTGAAAATCTTCATTCCCTGTAGATCCTGAGATCCTCTGTAAATGTTTGGCATCTTTTCTTCAGTTTTTCAAATGAAGAGCTTAGTATAATCGAGGCTTGTGACCTGAGGACAGAGTTTTGTTGTCAGGTTAATGCATAATTAATTTTTTTTTTTTTTTTTTTTTTTTT